>NW_026925137.1:0-255845 GCF_032062105.1 Saccostrea cuccullata
CGTCAAGATATTAAAAAGCAAAATTTCTAGAGAAGTTAGTATTCGGTTTATTACAATGGTAGGTGTTATTTCAATACAAGTAGTAATTAAAATGTGGTGGTGTTTTGAAATGTATTTTCAACTTCTGTTGAAATAATAATTCACAAGTTGTCGTAATTTAAATAATGAACTCAATGAATGAATTTAGAATATTAGAGAACATAATGATCAATGTGGTTTTTGTACTGAATTAATTATCAGCAACTATCAAAATCATTATTTGAATCACTTTTTAAATCATTATTTCAATTACTATTGAAAACCTTATTTCAAAAGTGAACATTATTTCAATAGTTGTTGCAGCGTATGTTTGTTATTGAAATTCACTACAACAACTATTGAAATAAGTATTTCAATAGTGGTCGTATTTCAATAATGGTTGCAACCTATGTTTGTTATTGAAATGTACTCTCAACCACTTATGAAATAATTATTTCAATAGTGGTCATATTTCAGTAGTGGTTGCAACCTATGTTTGTTATTGAAATGCACTCTCAACCACTATTGAAATAATTATTTCAATAGTGGTCGTTATTTCAATATTGGTTGCAACAATCCGGTTTTGTAATGATTTTTGGGAATTTGGAACGTTACGGCTACACAAGCATTTTCAAAAAAAGTTTATTTATATAAAAGTTTATATACATGTATCCTTTTAACATGCGTCATTTTAAAACAGGTAAATGTATCATAATATGTTGACGGTGCGACCGTTAGGGCAAGCGCAGCTACTTATTCAGTTCAAATTTATATCGGGCTCTTAAAACCGCACATGACATTACTTTTGGATCAACCCTTGTGATATGTAGTTTGATATCTTCAGCACAAACTGTTACTGACGGATGCAGAAGGGGGTGACCTAGCCCCAATTTATATCGACTTCCTCCTCATTAGTCCCGGGGAAAGCTATGACGTCATTTTATACGCAAATAACACTCCTGTAGAGACAACAGGATTATGGATTACAATAATGCGAGTAATTCTTTCAATACCTTATTGATTTCAAGGACATTTGATGGCACGTTACATATCTGAAGTTGAAATGATCCTTCGAAGAACATGAAACGTGGGGCGCAGTGAATCAAGATATTCCATCAAGTACTCACTCCTTGTTTACAAATAAAAATTTCTTTTCGAAATTCAGGACAGCAAAAGCTTGTAAGCTAGAAAGAATGAGATTGTTAATCGTGACTTCAGGTGAAACTGCCTATCTTTTGCCATGTTTTCAATATAAAAAAAGTATATGAAGCCAAAAAATGTACGACTCGTGTCACTACACTAATAATTGATGTCTGCCATTGATTTGGTTTACCCTATTTGGTTATACATGTATCTTTATTTTAAAGGAGCCAGTGAAGCCAAATGTTAGCTTTGCACAGGTCCATTTCAATGAAGCAGAAGATGACTTACCACAGACGAGCGGGAATGCTCCTTGTGTTATGACCAATCGTCACTGGGGGTATATTGTGACGTTATCACTCCACGAAAAGTGTTATCACAAGCGCATGATTTTGGTAACGTCGTTGCTCAACAAAAGATTGTGTCATCTAAATGTATTTACAAGAGAGTGGTTTTAATTTTCCTTTATACTTGTGTATGAAAAAATCTCACCATGCACAGGAAAGCTGAATATTTGTATTTTCATAAGGTTGCCGATTTTTTTCCCTCTACTAAATCACTGTTTTTCTAATATAATTCTAGTTGTAGCAAGCAGGTTGATTTGTTAATATGTCATTTTTATTTCAACTTCCTGGTTTGATTTCGGGATACACACTTTTGAAAACATCATATTGCTTTTCACTGACGAATCGCAGCGTCAAAAGCAATTAGAATAGATTTATTCAATGTTAAATATAGTTTTACGAAATACTAGGTTACCTTTCCAAATTCAAACTAGAAAAACGACATGAAACAGAATGATGCAAATAGTCAAATAATTTGAGATTTAGATTTCTGGTTGTATCAATCAATGTTCAAGGACAGTCATATTATTATATTGATATGAACATTTACCTGTAGTCTTACAACGATGGTTTAGAAGAAGCCATTCACGAAATGTCTATTTGGGGCCGATCTCAGCGCATCGTCATAACAAAGTAATACAAATCCTGTTGACATTCCAAATGCACGTGGCAATTTTCAAGAGATCTTCCTAAACTTTAATTTCAGAGGTTCAGTTTTAGTTTAGAAATCAATCTCACAATGCAAATTACACATTTCCTTCATGTCATATCGTTGACTTTGTGACATTTTTGCATAATCACGATTAAAAATCTTCGAATTTCTTTGAGACTGACTAAATGCGTCGTCGATCGGCAGTGAACAACATTCATTACAAAAGTCTGTCAATGCCCCTTCCGGTGCAATACTTATTACAATATTCAATTTTTTAAATTAACTTCACCCAGATACTTTGTGTTTATAGAAAAATACATCTACTGTTTCCAATTCTACCCGATCTTAACTCGCTCAAAGTCAACCTGGGTCATGAACAGGGGGGATGTACAATGGGGGCAAAACTTTTCCTTATGCAGCTTTCAAAACGCATAGATTATTATACGAACAAATTAAATTTATTCCCAGTTTTATTATGTGAAGCGTTTCTTGTAGGTTTTTTTCCAGATATTGTAGAAGACAAGTTTATTGTATGTAATAACGACCACAGTGAGAACTGTAAGGAATACTGCCGATGTACTTACGTTATCAAGATTGCTGCTTGGAAAACAGCACAGCTTGTATTGACGGTAGAATTTATGATAATTACTTATTACAATTTTTTAGATTTATATAAGAGAGTGTTATATGACTATGCCTCCAAGAAGGATTGTCTTTTTGTTTTATTTTATTTCGTTTTTAACTCATCTGAGCTGAAAGCTCAAGTGAGCTTTTCTGATCATATTTTGTCTGCAGTCCGTCTGTCCGTCCGTCTGTCTGTCTGTCTGTCTGTCTGTCTGTCTGTAAACTTTTCACATTTTCAACTTCTTCTCAAGAACCACAGGGCCAATTTTAACCAAACTTGCCACAAAGCATCCTTGGGTAAAGGGGATTCAAGTTTGTTCAAAAGAAGGGCTAAGCTTTATTCTAAGGGGAGGAGATAATTATGAATTAATGAAAAAATTATGGTATCTTAAAAAATCTTCTTCTCAAGAACCATTGAGAAGGGAAAGATGAAACTCATGTGGAAGCATCCTCAGGTAGTGTAGATTCAAATTGTTCAAATCATGACCCCCAGGGGTAGGGCGGGGCCACAATGGCCGATCAAAATTTTACATAGGAATATATAGGGAAAATCTTTTAAAAATCTTCTTCTCCAGAACCATTGAGCAAGGAAAGATGAAACTCAAATGAAAGCATTCTCAGGTAGTGTAGATTCAAGTTTGTTCGAATCATGACCCTCAAGGGTAAGGCGGGGTCACAATGGCTGATCAAAGTTTTGCATAGGAATATTTAGGGAAGATCATTTAAAAATCTTCATCTCCAGAACCATTGGGCCAGGAAAGATGAAACTCATATGGAAGCATTCTCAGGTAGTGTAGATTCAAATTTGCTCAAATCATGACCCAGGGGATAGGGCGGCGCCACAATGACCGATCAAAGTTTTACATAGGAATAAATAGCTTCTCCAGAACCATTGGGTCAGGAAAGATGAAACTCATGTGGAAGCATCCTCAGGTAGTGTAGATTCAGGTTTGTTCAAATCATGACCCACGGGGGTAGGGCGGGGCCACAATGGCCGATCAAGGCTTTACATAGGAATACATAGGGAAATCGTTTAAAAATCTTCTTCTCCAGAACCATTGGGCCAGGAAAGATGAAACTCATGTGGAAGCATCCTCAGGTAGTGTAGATTCAAATTTTTACAAATCATGACCCCTGGGGGTAGGGCGGGGCCACAATGGCTGAGTAAAGTTTTACATAGGAATATATAGAGAAAACCTTTTAAAAATCTTCTTCTCCAGAACCATTGGGCCAGGAAAGATGAAACTCATGTGGAAGCATCCTCAGGTAGTGTAGACTCAAGTTTGTTCAAATCAGGACCCCTTGGGGTTGGGCGGGGCCACAATGGCTGATAAAATTTTTACATAGGAATATATAGGAAAAAATCTTCTCCAGAACAGAAAAGTTTTACAATTTGACATGTAAGCATCTGCAAGTAGTGAAGTTTTAAATTTATTCAAAAAATGTCCATGAGGGTGGGGGGTCACAATGTGAGGTCGAGTAATATGTTGGAACAAATCTTTAAAAATCTTCTTTTTAAATATGGCAAAGTTATACATGACATTTGTATGCTTTATTGATATATTGACATTCTCAAGTCAGTAATAGAAAAAAATCCCGCTCCCCCAACAAGTAAGCTTTTCAATAAAAAGCTGATTTGTGTTTCTTAACTAGCCCATGTGCTCAGGTGAGCGATGTGGCCCATAGGCCTCTTATTTGGTATTTAGCTCACCTGAGCCGAAGGGTCAAGTGAGCTTTCTGATCAAAAAGTGTCCTGCCATCTTCCCACTGTCGTATGTTGTCTGTTAACTTTTGACATTTTCATTTTTCAGATGCTTACCTATCCTAGGCACCTAAACCTGGGCTTGGTGTTTCCAGAGATCCCTCAGTTTTGGCTTCACATATTTGATGCCGTTATTTTGGGATTGTTTATTGTTTCTTATTTCTATTGAACTTGGTTTGTACTTTTGTACATAAAAAAAAAACGTAAGAAAAAATAGTAAAGAAAGACAAAATAAACTGATGCGTATATCCTTTTAAGTCTCTGATCATGAGTAATCTAAATTCAACAAAGATTGAAAAACATCTCTGTAGTCAGGGTCACTCTAATTATATGACCAAACATATTTATCAATGCATCTTTGTCTTTTCCAGAGGAATATCTCTAATAAACAAGATAACTTTTCGTATCAAACATGGCTGATCTCTTATAATAATTCACATACAGTATATCTCCAATAAACAAGATAACTGGTCATATCAAACATGGCTGATCTCTTATAAAAATGCAAACACAGTAAAACATGTTGGTAATGAAGAGCCAGTGACTGGCGCTTTTCCTTCTTATACACGTAATTTACTTTATCGTTAGCTTCACATATGTTTTAAACCGATGGGGAATGAAAATAACTTCGCTATAAGCGTCTTTGCATTTTAAGCATGTTCGCTATAAGCGTGTTTGACTGTATATACTTTCCTTTAAGCAGATTGAATAAACACGTAATTCTAAGGTTCATTATGTTATTTCTGCAGAAAAGGTAAATGTACTAAATAATTTTTGTTATGATGATAAGAAATGTCAGTAGTACAGTGATTATTCAGTTATGATGTCAAAGCCTTAAAGTTGATCAACTATCGATTATCCGTTAATAGAGAGAGAGAGAGAGAGCACATTAAATAACTTACTATTAGATGGTAGGAGGTTTCCAAAAGCAAAAAACATGTACAATGACTAAATGTTAATTACAATCTACGATCGTAGTATTTGTTTGTAGCTCTTCTCCACGAATCAGCGACTCCACGGATATTGAAAAACCAATACATACACACAGAATTGATGCGTTTTCTTAAAAAAAAATTGCCAGTTACCCCTGAAATTCCGTCCCATAGAACCCGTTAAATTTTGGTTACCTACGAACATTGAACCCCAAAGAATAATAGTGATTCCACAGCATCTTAAAGACCAAAAGAAAAAAGAAATATCATATTGATTAAAGGGGCTTGGACACAGATTTGAAGTTAATTTTTTCTCAATTTTTTTTATGTATAATGTGACATAATCATAAATCAATTGATTAGTTTAAGAATAATTTTGTAATTGTCATGAAGGGCTACTGTCGTAAAAAGTTAAAGGTTTTTTGTTTCATTTTCGATTATTGTATTAAACGTCTTTTTTATGTTTTTCTCAATTTAAAAAGGTTCTAACATCTGTTTTCTCATTTTTCATGCCTTTTTGTCGAAAGGTTTTACTACTACACTTTTTGGCATTTTAAAAGCATCCTCCATGATAAAATTTTGTTAGTGTATGTTGCTAGAAGAAAATCATTTTATTTTCAAGCATTAAATTCTATAGGAACACACATATATAGATCAAAAAACGATTAGTCTATCAATCAAAAAAATATTCTTTCTTCATCAAAAGCAGTTTAATTTTAGAAAGGAAAAACGAAGATGAGTTCAAAATGACAAATTCACAGATGTATATAATAAAAAAATAATGCAGGTTTTAGGTGTAACTTTTATTGAAATTTTTTTGCGCTTGGATTAATGCAGGTTACATAATACCATGCTTTATGGCTTTTTTTAGGGTTAGTAGTTTTTATCAGGATAAGTCCCATTCCTTTCCACAAAACTTGTCTTATTGGCAATGTATATTAATATTTGGCATTTCTGTGTCAATATTTGTAAAATACATACTTAGTTACTGTACATATATCTTTGTGTACATACAAGGCTATGTAACGGTAATTATCAGTGCAGGTGTAAATAATTAATTGAGATTTGTTTTGACAAATCAAAGTTTGAAGTAATTATAGAATGGCTTCTGCAAGAACAAGATCGTTATCAGGGCCAGCAGGAACAAAAGAAAAACGATATTTATATACTTTTCAAGAATTTTGGAAGACTGCTTTCATTATAATCTTATATTAGATAAAATAAAGTGATCGAAGATAGTGTGGAACTGTTTGTACATTTAATACATATTGCACTTTTAAATAAGGTCTGGAGATAAAAAATAACTTCAAAACCAAGATTGGAATGAATCACTCAAATAGTGCGCTAAAGTTAACTTGAGCTAGCGAAAAAACTGGTTCAACCTTAAGAATTTTTTTCTGTACATTATTTGATTGCTATTTTTTCTCTTTCGAACGGTGCAAAAACCATTCTGCAGTATTAACGAAGTTATGAATGTTTGTTTACACCATAGACGTTTTTCACGTCAAATGCGTAGAAATGCATATATGCCAAGAAAGGGGTTAAAGGAATTTATATGGCAACCACTGACTGTTTTCTGAAATCAAATGTTTGTAGTACTACATGTGTAAATATTTTATACTGATGTCACTGTTTGATAAATGTCTGTGTTGTTCATAGTATCATGATATTAATTTTAGATTGATTATAAAAATTGATTATATTATCACAAGTATTTTTATACATTCGTCATTGTTTAACTACTAATCATGGTGAAGTTTACAGTATCATCAAATTGAATATTATTGTAATGTCGCCATTGTTTATTGTTAACAATAGATCCGATGCTTTTTGTCGTGACTATTTGAAATTTTAATACAGCTGGTTGTCCCTGCTACTATATTAAAGACAGGCTATGTCTATTCTATTCTATGTTTTTCTACCGTAATCAATGTAGACTATTACAACAGTACAAGTGATTGTAATCAGTTTTATATGTATTTTACATTGTGGTCACTTTTTAACTATTCTATTCGGTTGTAATAAGAGTATCATATGCGTTATATTACTTTGTTCAGTGTTTGCCTTAGATTTTATACAGAAGTTTATTAAACAAAAAAATTAATCTGTTAATCATTTTATAGCGCTTTTTTAATATCAGAACATTTGCCAAAAAACCTGTTTTCAATTTTAGGATTATAATTAAGAGCAAAAATTATTTTTTTTTTCGAGTGTATTCGATTTATTTACGTGTTATTTTTAAAATGTATTCCAACAGTTTTACTTCTAATGAGTGCATGCGTGTGTAACATTATAGTTATCTAAAAACATTATACAGCTGCAAATTAGTGTTTCTTATTTCCTTTTTTTTCACTGGACGGCCTAAAAAGATTGGACAGCACTTTTATCTTCAGAATTATTGATTTGTACAGTTAAAGCTTTACGGCATACTTAAACACATATAACCAAACAATTAAAAGTTAAAAAAATATTTTTAAAAAGGGTAAGGAAGTACGTTCCAGTTTATACTGACAGATAGTTATATGTTAGACTTGTATTAGACAGATTCTTTAAAATCCACAATTCATATATTTGTAAATTTATGAACATCTTATTGATATATAGAAATAAATTGAATTTCTTAATATTACACAGAAATATTCGGAAACTCATTGTAAAACCAATTGGCGCATTATTTCTATAGGCATTCATTATTATCACCTCGAGTTTCTTTTAAAACTGGTTTTTATGCCATCTGACGTTCAAGAACTTTTAGAAGAGATAGTAAAATAAGGTTGCTTTATAACATGTAAGGAGAAAATGCCAATTGCTGAACTGCGGTATTTTGAAAACTCTGTCTGGTACATGTCTCTTTTATCAATTATCTGTCAGAAGAAACCGGAAGATACTCTTTCGAAAAAACATTTCAGCATTAAAAAAATATCCCCCAGCGCTTGCGTGGGATTTCATTTAGTTATTAATTATATATAATATTATAAAAAAGAGTTTTCCACATGTAATCTTCAACAAAGGAGTGTGTAAAATACTTATTTTAGAATAACGATAATTAAAGCTTCTTATACAGAATATGTAAAATGATAATTAATCAAATAGATATCCAAGGATGAATAGCATTTTACAGCATGACAAACAAAATGTTTCATTTGAGTTAGGGCAACGAAGTGATGTTTATTTTAGAAAGACAGCAAATATTTAGAAAAACCTGGATAGCGAAAAATCAACCGTAACATATTAATGGTTCATCCCAATTCTACTACTTCCGAAAAATTCCTACCGGTCACGGTAGCCTAGTGGTAGAGCGTTTGCTTCGTGATCGGGAGGCCCAGTTTCTATTCTCGTTCGAGGCGCCGCGTCAAACCTAAGACGTAAAGGGGTTACCCTTGTGACTGTTCCTCGATACTAGAAATGAAAGTCACTTTTTTCAGATATGACGTCAAAAACGTAGGTCCCCTGTCACGGTAGGATAAAGAACCCTCACTGCTTAATGGCCCTGAGTGCCGAGTATAGGTCTAAATTTGAAGCCCTTCACCAGCATCTCTATATGAGTGAAAAATTCTCGAGAAATTCAATCAATCAATCCGAAAAATTCCTAACACTCCAATGTTAATAAGTTTTCTTATACATGTATACCTGAAGGCTTAGATGAAGGATTATGTAATCAGGTTAAGAATCTAGACTATTAATTCCAATAAATATGCTCTTTTTCTTCTTTAAATAGAAGTAAATGGTGTACTACTACTTCCTCAGCTGCAATAATGAATGTAATTCTGCCATATTTTGCTGATCATATGTAAGACATTTTATCCAACTAAATAATGACATTTCATTGAAGGCATTTAAAGATCTGGTATAATTTTAAAGTGATTTTAGAAGAATTTCTTATTAACTATTTCCAACAGATGATAAGTTTTGTTTTATATTCTAACTATTTCCGATGGAATTCTTCTGACGATGGTTTAACAGTATATTTTGATTATAAATATTATCGTTTAATCTGAGGTGTTTTGTGTTATGTTGGCAAATTAAAGAATATCATTTTGTTAGTGTACGAGGGCTGTTCAATAAATAATGTTCTCGGTGCTCGGAAAGAAGCAAAAGACGCTTTTCAATGATTTAGTCTTAATAATTTAACTTAATATTCTCTTTTAATTAAAACATAGGTCCGTAACATTTTTTATCCAATTCCTGGTTGTTTTAGATCTCATTTTTGGGTATGACCCTTAGTATAATGGAAAATGGCAGATCCTATGATTTCCTAGACTTGTTTCTTCCTTCTGAAAGGTGTTTTCTTCAAGTTTGGAAATAGAAACAAGTCAAAAGGTCAAAGATCTGGCGAATATTGTTAATGTGAAAAAACATCAACTTTCTGTTTTACCCAAAAACTTCTTTACTCTTCAGGGCGTGCGGGTTTTGACGCTGTCATGAAGAAATTTAATGTCGTGGATTCATGAGTTTGGGTCCTTCCTCTAATAAACCTTTCTATTTTTTTGCAAAAAATTTGCTTTCTAGACTCCTCCAGAAATTAAACTGTCTCCCTGAATATGAATTTGAACAATAATACCACTAGTATTTAAGAAAATTGAATATTAATCTGTCTTTAAACTCTTGCAATTCTTTGCTCTCCTCAGACCTTCGCTGTCTTTGTCAAGAATATCTTATGGTAAATTTTGTTTTGAAGGTTTTAAGCAATAGATTCAAGTTTCATTATCTGTTTGAATTTCATTCAAACGTGGATAACTACAATTACTGATATTTTAAAATGATTATTTAGACATTCGTACACGATGTCGTTTTTACTCATTTTTCAAAATATAGGGTGACCTTTGATTACTAAGCTTTTTTACCGTCAAACGCTTCTTAAAAACAGTGTAAACTACTCCCGATATGATTTCTATCAAATTTACTAAGTGTCTTAAAGTCAATCATACATCATCAAGTATTATTTGTTGAAAGAAGAAGGTATGGTTTCCATACAAATTTTGCCCTGTGATTTTTTAATAAAAATGAAACTGGTGTAAAAGTTGAAAACTCATGCTTTTTAAATAATTGAAATTCAATGCAGAAAAATCATAAAGTCATTTTTCTCACATGTGTTTTTAAAGGCTAATTATGACGTCATAAACATGGGTATTTTCCCGTATTTTCTTAAAAAGTTGCAGAAGACACCAATTTTCAATGGAATTTTCTTTCAGATAACATTGTCCACAGGCATCGCCCACAAAGATCTTGAGATATGTGATTTGTTATTGAATTTTGCACAAAATATCAAAAAATTAACGTGGGCGACGGCTGTGGACACTGCTTTCTAAAGGAAAATCACCCTTGAAATGTGCCATTTTGAGGCTTTTTCTGTTGAAAATAGAGAAATGCTTCACATTAATGACGTCATATTTGCAGTATGGTAAACCTTCATGCCGTGTTCTTTCTTGATTTATCAGAGTCATTTATTTAACTAATATTTAAACCAGTTTCAAAACTTTTTGATGTCATTACATTTTTAGGGCGCAATAAAGCTAAAACCATACCTTCTTCTTTGGCAAAAAGTACATAAGTTGTTATAATTTTTGTTGGCAAGGACGGTACTCATTTTTGATGCCAATTATATAATTTTTCATCTTGAAATCCACCTGCTCATTTGTCTATAAAACTGGCATTGGTTGCTGTAAATTTCAAACATTTCAGTGAATATTTCTTTTGGATTTTTAACAAGTTTTACAGCAGCTTTAATTAAGCTTTTGATTTCACTCTAGTTTATTGATTCTTTACCATTCATTTATAACGCAATGTCTCGAATAGCCTTTGTTTCCCAGCTTCTCACAATGAAACTATGTGATGAAAAAGTGGTCACATAAACTGTTACAAATTCATTAAAGATGCGATAATGAGAGAAAGTCAAGCTTAATGTCATATGATATCTGTATTGTATGTCATACAGTTCAGGATATTATTCATTGAACAGTCCTCGTATACTCACAAATCACTAATACCAATAAATGTTGAAGGAAAATTTCGGAGCATGCATCTCATATATCATTGAATATAGATATCGATGACATTTAATACCTTAAGATATTTTCATAATGTTATAATATATCTTAAATGACAATACTGGAAACAACAAATACCAATATATATAATCATTTCAGATCAGAAATTAATGATGTTTTATCACCATAAAATTAAAATCTAAATTAGGAATAATTCTGATAGATGCATTTAATACATCAATGATAACAATTATCATTGACATTTTAACCTGAATGATATTTTGATATTGCTATAATATATCTAAAATGACAATATTGCGAACAAAAAATTTCCATATATAATCATTGTAAATCAGAAAGGAACAATCTTTTATCATACAGATCAGCGCACTTTTTAAACTCTAACGGTTTTTTCGCACAAATTAATGTCACATTGATAAAATGCAAGATTCTTTACCGAAACAACAAGATACATTTTTAAAATGATTTCTGACTTGATTTTAAGTTTATTTTACTAACTTAACGATATCCGATCCTCAGTCAGGAAGGATAACTCCAAAAATTCATATTTAATTTGAAATGCATCAAAATGAAGCTTGAAAATGAAATTTTTTCATGCAACAATTTTCATTATATTCATCTTTATAAGATTAAAGGTTTTTGGAAGTCTTAGAAAAGGTCTTAAAAAAATTGACATTTGTACCCTATAAAAGGAAAAATATTAATGTAGTTTTAGAGTAATAAGATTATCTTGAATCCACCCTTAGATACCAATGATTATTAGCATGGTATGAAATGAGAAGTGATTTGTGGTGTCTTGCAATAATAGCAAAAGCCGTTTACACTATGTATTATAGAATACATGCCTGGATACCTATCGTTTTTTAACCTAAAATGTATTTGTTGATAAATTTGCAATTAGAAAATGCATAGCTGATATTCCTATTCTATTTTTCTGAAAAAACATTGGGAGATTTGACGATTTTCCCTATATAATATGATTAACTTTAATCTTTAACTTAAAAGAAATACTGTGGATAAATTTACATAACTCTGTAGATTCAGAGATGGTTTTATGAGTAGTTTTGATTACTAAACTGCTTATTTTATAAACCTGCTCTTGGCTGATAGATTATGACAATTTCTAAATGGTTTTTAGCTCACCTGAGCCGAAGGCTCAAGTGAGCTTTTCTGATCAAAATGTGTCCGTTGTCTGTCGTCGTTGTCTTCTTTGTCGCCGTAAACTTTTCACATTTTCATCTTCTTCTCAAGAACCACTGAGCCAATTTCAACCAAACTTGCCACAAAGTATCCTTAAGTGAAGGAAATTCAAGTTTTTTCAAATGAAGGGCCACGCCCTCTTCCAAGGGGAGATTATTATGAATTAGTGAAAAATTAATGGCATTTAAAAAAAAATCTTCTTCTCAAGAACCACTGGGCCAAGAAAGATGAATCTCATGTGGAAGCATCCTCAGGTAGTGTAGATTGAAATTTGTTCAAATCATGACCCCCGGGGGTAGGGTGGAGCCACAATGTCCGATCAAATTTTACGTAGGAGTATATAGGTAAAAGCATTAAAAATCTTCTTCTCAAGAACCACTGTGCCAGGAAAGATGAAACTCATGTGGAAGCATCGTAAGGTAGTGTAGATTCAAATTTATTCAAATCATGACCCCCGGGGGTAGGCTGGGGCCACAATGGCCGATCAAAGTTTTACATGGGAGTATACATAGCATCCTCATTTATCCGGACGCTTTGGTTTCCAGTCAATTTGTCCGGATTGGTGAAGCATCCGGATATCTGAATTACCAGTTAAACAGGGCAAAATAACTTCAAAAAATTCCGTTCTGATGAAAAATCGTCCGGATACTGAAGCGTCCGGATATCTGAAAGTCCACTGTATTCATCTTAAAGAAGTCAATTCAAAACTTTCAACTAAATAGTATCGAAGAAAGCTCGATTAATTTAATTTGTAAATTGCTAATGATAGAATCATACAGATGTTGCAATGTTCCATTTATCAAAAATGTCCTCTTTAAAAATTTAAACATGAAAAAAATAAGATAATGAATTTAAAGAAAATGTACCTTTGATATGAGAAATCTAATACATATACATGTAAAAGGGCTATGTCTTGAACTGAAGTTCGATAATGTTCAGTTTTCTGTCAAGAAGGATGTGACCTTAAATTTGTGTGAAAAACCCTATGAGTTTAAAAAGTGCGCATGCTGTATACGCTCCCAACAGCCTCCCCCTTATAGATCGACTGTATTTGTAGGAGGCGTATAGAATGTTTTTCTAATAAATGTAAATATCCATATCTATTTTTGAATTCGTCTGATTCAAAACATTTGGCTACTCTTATATTGGGGTTCCAATTTGGTATACATATAATTGGTCGATTAAGTATAAAACTTTATTCTGTTAACAGGACTCCATCTAGAGGACATTAAATGTAGAAAACATCCCAGAATTCCCCTGAAACAGTTCTGTACCCCGTGTGATGTTTCCTTGTGTGTGGAGTGTACCAGCTCTGAGGATCACAGCAGACAATTAAAACTTGCATCAGATGACAATACACATGTATGTATCAATCACATATAAGTACGAAAGCCCAGAAGGCTCATTCGAGATTCGAAATACGAGATTCAAAACATTTGGATTCAAGATCCAGATTAACCTACTCGAAATTATATTGGGATTAACTAATCAAATACGGGTTCAACATTGATATATTATGTTTTATCTATCAATAAATCGTTTAATATATTTATAATAAATGAGTCATTTGATTAAATTACAATAGGGTGTTATATATAAAACTTTTAATCATTTAATTTTTGATCAGCAAGATATACTTCAATTTATATTATGACTTCTTAAATATTAAATAGAATACATATATGGAGAATATATATACATCAAATGTTATAAATATAAAGATTAACAAAATCCCAGAATTCCGCAACACCTGGACACTGAAAATGTTACTTTAAAACTTTGAAAGGCAATGTAGCCTTGATAAATAAAAACCCGTGTGAATACATTAAAATAAAGTTTTCAATTACTTATGTTCCTTGAACTAATTAACAATTATATATACAATACAGATTGCAAATATGTGTGTGATATCAAAAGTGTAGTCCGTTATGGTCAAATCTAAAATATAGGTTTTTATTTATCTACAAGGATTTTGTTAATCAGACATATAACTTTATTATTTATGGAAAGCCAACGGGTTCAAAATTCCAACTCTGTAAAAAAAACATACTGTAAATTGTAAATCTTAATTTCATAATTGTTAATTGTTTTTTTCACAATTTGTTAGTTGAGCTTAATTTGACAAATGTAAAAATGTAAATGCAAGTTTTGCCGATGCCCTATTGTAGAAATACGATTTGTCAACTTGTGAAATGTAAATTGTACTTTGTGATTTGTCAATTAAAGGTTGCATTATTAAAAAAATGGATCGTTGCTTAAAAAAAACACCCTGTACAGAGTAAATGGCAAGGAAACATGCAAATTTTCAAAATTAAAAATTGCATCAGATGACAATACACATGTATGTATCAATCACATATAAGTGCTATTTTTGTTATGCGGTAATATGTGAAGATTTTCATTAATGAATTTTATAAAGTAACAAACAATCAAGAAATAACCACAATTTGTTTCTCGTTAAAAGGTAGAAGAGTCATATAAATATATTTTAAACAGCTTATCAACAAGAATTGTCCATTACCATCCCCCCCCGCACACACACACGATTTTTTTTTTTTTTTTGGCCTTTGGATTAATTTTTTTAGTGGACAAACATTTTGAAAATATACATGTAAATGGCACATATCAATTCTATGATTTCAGGAAAAAAAATCCTTAGGACTAGTATTTACCTGTTTATCTCATATACATCTTTATAATACTGAAAAAAAAAAAAAAATTCTGCATCTCTCCGTGTGCTGATTTAAAATTAGGACTATCAATTACAGTTAATTTAAACTGAAAATTTTGACTTTGGACCCCCCCCCCCCCACACACACACACACACACACACAAACACACGCAAACCACAACCACAAACAAGAAATCAGTTTTTTTTTTTTTTTTTTTTTTTGCTTGTCGAAGAATTTTTGGTTTGGAATATTTTTTGTTCTTTTTCCTTTTGATAAATTGCCATTTACTTAGCTATATACATATAATTTATTAACATATAAGGCTGTCAATATTTCATGGACATTTAACCTTATATAACACATGTAATAACATTGACATAACTTGCATTTACATTTTTACACTTTTAAATTTATGTTGGATAATTTACAATTAACAAATTATGGAAGACCATTTGACAAATTATGAAATTAAGATTTACAATTTACAAATTCAGGTTTATACATTTTAAGGAACTATCCTTTCCATAATTATTATGTCAACAATCCTTTATATATAGTAGGCAAAAATATATATATCCTGATTATGTATTCTATTTAATATTTAAGAAGTCATAATATAAATTGAAGTATATCTTGCTGATCAAAAATCAAATGATTATTTAACTTTCTTTTAATATATATACATGCTGTAATTTATTTTATTGCTATAAATATATATTTATTGTGATAAAAGAGAGTAATCAATGGATTTGAAATGGAAACAGAAATTAAAAAAAATAATTTTGACCAGCCTTCTGGGCTTTCGTATATAAGTGCTATTTTTGTTATGCGGTAATATGTGAAGTAGGAATCAGCACAGTTTGTTTCCGATGACATTACAGTCAGAGCGAAAACTCAAACGTTACATGTAAATGGCACATATCAATTCTATGATTTCAGAAAAAAAAAAAAATCCTTAAGACTATAGTATTTACCTGCTTATCTCATACACATGTAGGCTGATATAAAATAATTATGAATTAACAAACTTTTAATAAATTGTCATTTATTTAGCTATATACATATAAATAAATATAAGGCTGTCAATATTTCACGGACCGTATGTCGGACTTTTAACCATATATAACACATGTAATAACAGATAAATACCAGTCTGGTAATTACATCGTGACTTGAAAAGAACTTCTAATCAACCATCCCCGACAAGGGAATAATCCGGTAGATTGACTTGGATGCTTATTTTACATGCTGATTTTATTCATAATAAGTGAGAGCGAGGAAAATGGAAACAGAAATAAAAAAAAATAATGACCACTCCTTTGCATGAGAATTTATATTGCTGTAATCTATAATTATGAAAATGACCTTCATAACGCATTGCTGGCAAATAACTGTGTATGTTTAAAGACAACCAACTTGCAACATTGAAAAGCTTACAGACAACCAAACTTGCAACATTGAAAAGCTTACAGTAAAATTTAAGAGCCATTTTGAACATATGAACATGTGAAAAAGTTTTTGTCTGAATCTTTCGCTTGGCCTGAAACTCATTTTCTTTGTTTTCTTAGTTTTTTTTCATCATTAAATGTCTCATATATTTAGTGAAAAAAACGACCTACAGAATAATGGCTTTTACATTTATGATAAAAACCATGATAGAAACAGCATTGATTTTTATTGTCCCCCGCTTTCACGAAAGCAGGGGTACATGTTAAGGTTGAGGTCACAAAAACTTTAACCTTGCCCATAACTTTTGATTAATGCACTTTCATATTTCATGTGTATGTACCATATCACTGTTGAACCAATATTACACAAACATTTCAAAAGTCCCTACCGAGATAACTCATATTTCACTTGTGGTAGCAAAGAGACAAACTTTTTGACCTGACCTTGGTCTTATGGAAAAACCCTGCAAGCTGTACACATGTAATCCCTGTGAGAAGACCTTTCATTGGATACCAATAACTTTTACCCTTTGACCTTGACCTTGGAATTTTAATCATTTTTTAAAAACTTTAACCTTGGTAACACCTTTTGAACGGTAAATACTAGGACAGAAAGTCCTTTTCATTGGATAACTTGACCATTTGACATTGGAGGGAAAAATCTTTAACCTTGACCATAACTGGGGGCTAGACTTCACATATGTTTTCCTTTGAATGGATACCTAAGAAACCCTTTGACCTTGACGCATTTTATTTGTTTTCATAGTTTTTTTTTTCATCATTGTATTGAAATTCTCATGTGTTTAATGAAAAAAGACCTACAGAATAATGACGTTTACATGTATATAATTAAAAAACCTCGATAGAAACAGCATTGATTTTCATTTTTTTTTTGGGGGGGGGGGTGTCAGAAGATTTAAAGGTGTCCTTCTCACGTATCTGAATGATATAAAGCTCATACAAGTCTATCTATCTATTAGGAAAAGTGATTAATGCTAGCTATTAAAATTAAATTAACATTGGTATTGATTAATGAAATAAAGGTAGACATTTTGAAAAAAAACTTCAGCCCCTATGCAAAAACTGAAAACTTTTATTTCTCTTTGATTCTTGTCGCTCAAGTTGAAATTGAACACCGAAATGTGTCCCTGAAAAGAAGTATTTCTGTGACAAAGAGCACAAGAGATTTCGAGTTGGTTTTTATTGCCCAACCTATCCTCGCTGAATGCGGGGGATATTAAATTCGGTCTGTCTGTCCGTTCGTCTATCTGTCCGTCTGTAGTTGTGTCTGTCTGTAACGCTTTTGTTTCCATACGATATCACCAAAAGCCTTTGAGCTTCTGAGCTTGAAATGAAATTTTACTCAATAACTCGCAATGACCTTAGAAAGATCACTTTGGATTTGGGGGTCAAAAGGTCATAGGTTTAAGGTTATAAATTTAAAAACAGTTCTGTCTCTAGTAACACTTTCGTCTTCATGCGATATCACTAGAAGCGTTGTCCGAACTCTTGCATATTATCAACATTTTTGTTTGGTTCAGTATATGATTTGTTAATTTAATTTTATAATAATAATTCTGCACATCCAGATAAGAAGGGGGAGGTTCAGTCCCCGTTCAGAGCATCCTCCTATTTTTATTCCATCCTTGGACACAAATTCTCTGTATTGATTTTTGTGTCTTTCTATAAATCGGACTTTTCTATTTAAGAAATATCTTAACATTGTGATTCCATTTAAATGGGTAGATGGAGAGATATATAGAAGATAATAGATTGCGGTTTAAAACTGCACCTTACAAAGATAAGATCTCTACGCCCCCTTGTGAGATTGACAATTTGTCAATATAGCTAAGGGCTCATTATCTTTTTATCCTATGATTGTCCCGATTTAAATATGTTTTTTAAATTTTATACGCGGTACGCGTGATTTTTCAAACGTGTAGACTTCCATTAGTGTATTGGTCGCCGACAATTAGTAAACATGTTTATTAAAGTTTGAATTATACCTTGATGGATTAGTATATAAAAAAGTGTTCCATAATTTATGCAGCAATTAGATAAACGCGTTGAAAACCGTTTCCTATCGAGATATTGGAATACTGTGTTTAGGGAAAAAATTATTTTCTTTTTTGGAGCGAATTTTACAGGGACTATAATATTGTTTTATTTTTTTTCTGAATTATGGATGAAGAGGTTGGGAAGACTGAAAGTCATAATACAGCGGACATGTTCACAACGCTACAAGAACACGAACTGAAAGTCAAGGTTAGTGTTGTTTTTATTATGCTTTTTTTGTATTGTTTTGTTTTGATTTTTTGCGATTTTTTTTTTCATTTGTTTCTTGCTGTTTTCCTTTTAACCACCAACACAAAACAGAAAACCGAAACAAACAAACAAACAAAAACAAACGAACAAAAAAAACGAAGCAAGCAGTCCATTTTATTCCAAAAAATTAGAAAGATCCTCATATGCCAAATCTGTAGAATAATTTATTTGTAACGGTACATACACTGTATTGCGTTAAATTTGTTAAGGTGAAATCTACGCTGAATGACTTAATAAAATACTTCTTTCAAAGAAATACAAGGTCTCTGTATTTTTATTTCATCCTTGATTCGTCCTTCATTGAGAGGAATATAAATATTCATTTCATAAAACGTACATAAATCGTTTTTGATATATGTTACAAATATTACATACAATTGAATTCCGTGTAATTTGAATTCTCGAATCTGATCTTGCGGTGTGTATTGTTACGTCGTTGCTATGGTCGAACAATGACAAGATTTTAATCAATCGTTTGAATACCTCTGTTCAATATGCAGGAGTCGAATTTCGGCAAAAATATATGTGCACCCGCCTGTCTATAGATAAAAGATATATTTAATTGTACACGCATTGTACCTTCTACTCGGAACATAAACTGCCCCCCCCCCCTCCCCCCCAATTACTTGAAGCAAAACCTGAAACAATTTGGTTTGTTGTTATCAAAATATAATAAACATCTATTGTTTACGTACAATACTTACGTAAAATATGAGAAATATATTGTTTTTTAGCCATGTATTTAAACATTAAAGTACATATGCTTTAAACAAAATTATTCCGTAAATTAAAAAAAAACTTCAATTACCAATAAATATATTACATGTAAATTGTCAGAATTATATACAGTATATATGATTATCTTTGCTTAAAAAAAACTTATTGAATTCTTCAATAGTAAATCAAATCTATCTGTCTTCCCATTGTCTTACTTTTTTAAACTCAGTCAACCAGAAGTAAAATATTAAACACAATGAAATCGAATTATACTTGATAGAAAAATGAAGGGGTACTGAAAAAATATACTATGGCCCTTAATAAGCGTGTCCATGTAAATCTGTTTTGAAACTACAATATGTACACAAGATACGATTTAGATATCTGTAAGAGAGTTAAAGCAATTGTGTATGAATGAAAAAAATCCATTGTGTAAGGCAAAAGCAATATGTGAAGAATCCCTTTAAATGTTCATCTTTTTTAATGAGAGGGGGATTGTAATCTCCTACTGCACTGCTTATCAAATATGCAGTAAATGTTTATTGATTTTCCCCCATGGATTTAAATTTGTCACCAACCGATAGATTAAAGATCTATTTACAGGCACATTAATAATATCTGTTTGTTTTGCACGAGATTTCCAAGGTTATAAAGTTTGCTTTCAATTATATAAGAAGAAAACTTTATATTTTCAAAACGAGAAGAGGAAACTAAGTGAGTTTAATAAAATTAAAAAAATTATTTTTTTAATTTAAAAAAAAAAATCACTGAGACCGTTAGAAAAAAATCAATGAGACTGTTGTGTTGCTGAACAAGCACCCGTTGCTTCGTAGAAAGATCTTATATAAGGCGTCCTCAATGAACTTAAGTTTGAAAAAAAAAATGTGTTGAAATTTCGCATAATTTAGAACAAACTTCCGTCCATGTTCCATGCCTTTGTTTAACACTTTTGTCTTTGTTGATCTTCAAGTGTCTCTACGAGATAATGTATAGAGCTTCACCTAGACACTTACTTCGTTATGTTCTCAAATTGTACTCCATTGCATGTACAAGGGTATTTGTTGTAGCGACAAACACCCCCTGAGTTGGTACGTAACTCTGCAGCTGATATCCTGAAATTAAATAAGCTGATATCCTCTTGAAATTATCGCAGTCTCGAATGTACACATTGAACGCGGAGGAGAGGAAGGGTAAAATAATTCTAGTACCACCACTTTCATTTATTTATTTAATGGAAGAGGAGGCAATTTTTAGGACAGATTTGAAAAGAATATTAGAACTAACCCTTTTTTCAAAACTGATAATCAAACAAAAATAAAAATAAAGAGTAATGTCAAATGATAGAAGACTACTATATTGAAGAGAAAACTGAAAACTTTCTACATGTACCCACTTTTTTTAAATTCAAATTTTGATAAATTTCACATAAGTACACAATTTGGGCGGATAGGATCATTGTTAAGAAATTAGGTCATCACTCGACGATCGATTCTTCTTGATTAAGTGGATTTAAACTCATCATGTTTACATTTAAGCTAAACATAAACAAAATATGAATTGTGTAAATAGATATACATACGTAATACTGAGCTATAATTAGGCAGAGCTTTCCCGAATTTTTAACGTAACACAATATAGTCACTCTTGATGCAGTTCTTGCTCAGACGTAAAGATGATTAAAAGTACTTTGTTTCATTTAGGAACTTAGAAGTGTGTTCGTGGACCCTCCCAAAGAAATGGACCCCCAGTCCCGGACCGCTAAAGAGAAGATTCAGGCCGGAATACAGGGTGTAAGTTCTGTTTATATCTTTTTCGGAATTATTTAAAATAGACTTTTTAATTAATCCCAAACTCTGAAATCAACCAAATGAATCAGTTCTTTTGATTGAATCTCATTTTTTAAAGATTTTTTTTTTTTGAGATACATGATTCACTCATCACACTTTTATTATTTTGGTTTTTATTATTATTTAGTTTTATTTGAGGCAAAATGCTACTTAACACAATAGACATTACAAAACTTCTTCTTAATTTTTCTGAATTTCTGAATGTAATTCTGAATTCAAACTTTGTAAAGCAAAAGTTATTGGTTTCTTTACCTTTTTTTAAATTCATTTTTTTTTTGGCTATAAAAGATGAACTTTTTAGATGGATAGCTTGCCCAATATTTATCTTTCGTCAATTCCTCTGTTATACATTGAATATTGACATATTTTTTTAAGTTCAGCGATAACAATTTTATTTATAGGTTAAAAACAATTCCAAACGCTTTGTGAACTTTGTGAAAAGTAAGATCCGACGGAAAGAGAAAGAAACGATAGTACAAGACGTAAACATCGTACAGGAAGAAGACGACGAGACTTGGGCGAGAAGATCTGTAGGCAGCGCCGCCTCGCGGTCAAGTATTGACTCCAAACTGTCGTCTGGGTCTGACAGAAACGAAAACACAGACATTTTGAGTGATTGTGAAAATGATGTTGTTGAATGATGAAAACACACGTATGAAGCAAATTTAACATTTCATAAATTTGGAATCATTTTGGTGCTGTTATGTGCAATTGAGACTTCATTGAGAGAAGTCCGTGGATTATTTCCAACTTCAGGGTTGAGGAGCAATCCAAGTCATCGAAATGTTTCACAACTTCTAATAAATCTAAAAACAGTGTATGGTTTGAAAGAAAAGGGATTTTAAAACTTCCATATTTGTTCTATATCTTTGTTCCATTTCTTGCAAATATAATGATAGAGCTACGAAGATCATTTTCAACTTTTTTAAATTAATTACGTACTTAATTTTTGTTTTATCTTGATTAGAAAAAGATGACAAATATTACTTTGTATTCAATGTCACTGAAACAATCACAAGTCAAAATAAATTGAATCTGAATACCATGTATTCTGTTAGCTGATGTAAATTATACAATGCATGCATCATATTTATTTATTTATTGTAATTTACAATGAAAACTTGACTTTTGCTTTTCCTTGTGTGTGATATGTTACAATGAAGTGTTTGCAAGTAAACGCTTATCAGCTTTTAAACTATATTGTGTTTGTTTTTTAACGTCACTCTCTAGAATTTTTCACTCAGATGGAGACGCCACCACTTGCTGGTGAAGAGTTGCAATTTTTTTTATCCTATACACAGCACATACATGTATGAGCCATATTGAGCAATGAGGGATTTTTCCCACTGTGACCTGGGACCTTGGTTTAGGTCTCATCCAAATGGACGATCTCCAGGTCCCAAAGTTAGATTCGAACCCGCGAAGTAAGGATCATCATTCCTCACTTGACAATATACTTTAGAACACTGCCACCATGAAAAAGCAATCCAAAAACAAGATGTGTCTTTGTGTGGCAGCTCAGAACCATGGCGAAGTCTTTGAGATGAAGCTCAAATTCTAAGATGAAGGTTAAATTTCAAAAACGATAGAACTTGTGCCATTTTATTTTTTTTAATTTGACACATAATTTGGGCTCCCTTAACCAAACATGGATACTGCCATTCTTTCTAGTATTGAAGGTATAGTACCCATCTCTCATCTGCAACTCCTCCTATATCACTAAATAAAATTTAATGATACTTTCGCAAATTCATTAAGACATAATACCATTGCCCATCTCTTATTTTACCTTTTGATCAGACACTTATTTTGGGTCTCCCAGAGCAAAACATGGACTTTGTCATAATTATCACATAGGAGGCGGGATCAAGTGAGCTCAGTGCTCACAGTACCTCTAATTTCTCTTTATCCTTTGGAAGTACCACTAACTGACTGGTAGGCAATTATTTTAATTTTTCCCAGGCATGCCAAAGGATAATGTTTTAATTTAGGGTCGAACTAAATGGGAACTACTAATGTATTCGGAACTTGTCGCCTTATTCGTAACTGGTATTAGCACCTATGTTAACTTCCTAAAGATTTTTTGGGGGGGGGGGAACTGAACTTTTATGAAACAATATTTAATTACACAAGTCAATGAACTACCTTGACAAAAAACTTAGAGTTTGGAATAATGCCTTGTATATTTATAGTACTGCCGAATCGGTTTCTTATTCGAAACCGCTCAAACAACTGTAGTCATGCATCGACGTGGATGGCCTTAACAAAGAGGAATAACTCTATCTTTGGTATGCTCTCTCTCTCTCTCTCTCTACGTAGAATAAAATATCGTTTACATACCAGAGGCATACACGCATCGCACTAATCAAAAACATTTTACAACAAAGCTGAATAATTAACTAAATTCAAAAATATATGGGTTCGACGCTTAAATACTTTCACTGTATTAAATTTTAAACATGCACATGCTTCTTTATTTTCAATACCGTGCATGGAGTGCTGTGTTACATTAATTCTGCTTTCTTCAATTAATCAGTGATGCAGCTAGAAGCCAATTTAAATACATGGTTTTCAATTTCGGTATGGAGAAAGTTGAAAAGAACTTGAGTGCATGTTATAAATGACCAGAACTGTAAATGTTCTGTAAAAATAACTGTAGATATTGAAACACACGAATCAATCAGAGAACTTTCAAGGCAATATAATGAGCCGGGCTCGATTTACAAATTATACAAATTACGACTAGGACAAAAATAAAGTAGGCCCTTTTCACAACAAAATCTTACGATTAAGACTAAAATATCCCCAATTCTAAACCACACAGAATTTATTCTTCTATTACATTTTTATGAATATTTTGTGGATAAAATTGTAAATAATTATTTAGAAAAAAAATCTTCATATAATAGAAAATTACAGAGTGGTGAAATTTTAGTCTTAGACATAAGATTTTTTGTGAAAAGGACCAACTTCATAACTTTCTAATTTACATTTAATTGAAAATGGTATAAATGTTGTAGAAGGAATCTAGACATTTTTATGCTGGAAACCTTATTAAATAAACTCAGTAATTTTCCCGAAATTTTACAATCAACTGAGGTGTTTGGTCTTAGATGTAAGTCTTTACGAATTTCATATTTAAAAAGAAATATGTTTTGTTCAGCCCATTGCAAGGCATTACGGTTTTTTTAAGAGAGAGGGTGGGGGGAGGGTCATCAAATTGGAAATTTCTTGAAGAGCAAAAGTCGTCATGTTTTGAAATAGGAATTGTTTCCAACTTTCCAGAGGTTTGTTGTATTTTTTTTTTTAAAGAAAGTTTAAACCAGAAAAATGACCTGAAAAAAAAAAGAATTGAAATTGTCCATACTGGAAAATCTACTTTCTGTTTGCGTGACTGTGTTCAGGGGGTATGTGGGTAACTTTTATTCATACACTACCAAATTTACAATGACTTAATAGACCACCCTATCCACAATCGTTTGTTTTGAACATATTTTATTGAACGAATCAAATGGATTGGAAACAAGTTCTTACAACTTACTAGTTCCTCTCCATAAACTTAATATAACAATATGTCATGCAAATAATACATTAAAATATAGTATTTATAATAATGTTCAAGTGATGCAAGTTGATAACATTAATCAATTTTAAATCTACATGTTTCAGTAATAAATCTATGGACAGCAGCAAAAATATTAATATTAGTTGATACAGGCAAATCTATATCACCCCATAATAACAGGTTTGTGTCAATTGTAACTAATTCTTCAAGCATAAATAGGTGGTTAAAAAGATTGTTTCTAGCATTTGCATACTTTATACAAGCAAAAAAATAATGGTAAACATCTTCATACTTTCCACATGAACAAAGAGGACTGTTGATAATATTGCGTTTATATAGATCATAATTAAGTAAACAGTTGTGTCTTAGTTTAGTATGAAGTATGTCTGTGTAGCGTTTACCAAAAGAAAAATACGTTGGTGGATTGATGATTTTTGTACAAGCTCTTAAGTCTTTACGGAATCCACAATCAAATTCAATAGTAAAAAAATTCGAACTCTTTCCCCACCCACCCGTTTTTTGGAAGAGTTAAGCTTCTCTGGCCTCTTGTTATATGTATTATTTTAGTGTATGGTTAAATTATATCTGTTCCGATATTTCACTTTTCTCATAGAAGAAACAAGTTTAAAGATGTAACAATCCTTCGCTATTGATTTGAAAAAAAAAAAAATACTGATTAATAACTTAGATAATTTGTACTTTGAGGCAAATTTTTCAAAAATATTTCTATATACCAATTTTATTATCTTGTGAAAAATTTAATTCACTTCTCATCTTTACAAAGAGGAAGATAGTTATCGCAAATAATTAACCACAACTGTCGCGCCTTAATGACGCGTTTATGAATGAAGGTTTGTCGAAACTGAATTCTTTTAAATTTTGAAAATAAAAAGTAGATAAAAAATCAGTGATAAATAGAAATAACAAAATATTTCCTGAAAAATATCTTTTAAAGGAGTTTTGAAGGGTCGATTTACGGTTCAGTAAACAACGGGGTTAATGTGCCGTTAGTGGTGGGCAGAGATGTTCAAGTCTATAATTGTAGATAGTTTAATTTGGTCATAATACCAAAACAAGATCGTTAAAACCCGTGGACCGAGTGCTACCTTTTGTATCAAAACTCTCACCTCAGACAAAAACTACACATATTTACAATTCAATTAAACCTTGGCGTTAGTTCTGGGTGTACATAACACATAAATGGCAGTTTCAAGAGTTTTTGGGGGGGTTGTTAAATTCTCGGTACACGGGGGCAAACACAGGCCTGGTTTTAAATCTAAAGTTCTGGTTCACTGAACACGCAGTAATCGAAGGCCATTTGCAACAAAAATTTGATAAAAAAAAAACGAGCCGTAGAGAGACACTTTAAGGATCATTGCACAATTGACAACTAAAAGGTAAGAGTTAAATGTATTGCAGTATAATTGTTTTGATTAAGACGAGTCATTAAATATTTATTAAAGATATGGGTCGCACCTTTCTCTGGTCGTGGGATCGGAAAACGCACCTGTAGCTGGCTATGACCATCATAATGTTTACATGTTCCGGTCTATAACTATACTGCAAAATAATAAAGTCTTCGTAGAGAAAATTTACACACATTTGAGGAAGGTATGTAACTCTCTCTCTCTCTCTCTCTCTCTCTCTCTCTCTCTCTCTCTCTCTCTCTCTCTCGTTTAACTTTTGTAAGTAATAAAAAACATCATCTGAGTGTAAAAGAACACATTTATTTAATTCAAGAATTTAAACTTGATGACTGTAAATTTCTCTTGTGGGCAGAAAAGATAGATGGTTTGTAAATCTCTCTCTCTCTCTCTCTCAAATTTTACTTATTCAAGTAATAAAGAAAATACATTATTTATCTGTCTTAAAAAGAATATGCTTCATCAATTCTAGAATTTAAACTTGATCAACGTGCAATACTTATCGCAAGAAAAGATGGATGGTCTTTCATGTTAAAATATTTTATTTTGTTAAAACATACTGAAAAAAAAATTAAATGGGTCTTATCTTTACCTGTAGCTAGTGTAATAAAATAAATTTTACTTTGTATAATAAAAGGCATTACTTACGTAACGTTATTTATGTGATAGGTCCGACATATGATGTAAGAATATCGATAGTCGGCGGCAAATTAATACTTTATATCTGAGTGTATTTAGTTTATTTCTTGGAGGTTAAAGTGAGAAGACGTGAGTATACATAAGATCTATCATAATCCTGCATTTCTTAACAACACGGCATGTCCCTGTCAACATCTGTCATTAAAATTTCAACCTCATTTTTCATCTTATAAAATTTTCTCGCCTACTACAGGTTATGAGGTAATCTAATGTCCTTGTTGCATACATATATGCCTAAAATTATTTTCCTGTATATTACACAAATATTTTTTTCAGTGATATTCTATTTGAAAAAAAATAATCTAAAACATATACCGATAATACACTACAACTGTAAAGGTTTCTTAAAAATCATATCTAAAACATAAAACAGAATAAAGGTTTCTTAAATATCGGATGTGGTTAAGATTTGGGGTCTTTGGAGAGGGGGAGAATTGGTTATATTTTGGTCATTGCGTTTCTATTAATACATCTTTAATTGCAGACTATAAATATTTACATCAATTTACAACACGTAACATAGACAAAAATAATGGAAGAGGAAGAGAACACCGTACAGCTCAGGCAAGTGAAGCCGATTGTCGTAAACGATAAGAACGGTACCGTTTACGGCAACCAGGGTGGACCGGAAATAATCTCAGGACACGATAACCCAGCTTTTGACCCGGAAGTGGGTGCTGAAGTGAAACAAGTAAATGTAAGTGCTAAGCAATTAAGATTTTTAGCATTAAATTCTTGCATTAGAATAGGTTGTACAATTTATAAAAAACACTGTGTATGTTCATATCTTTACTTATATGTGATATTCCCAATTTGTTCCAAAAACAAAAGCCATCATCATGATGAAAAATTTTGCACTTAAGAGGGCTATGGGTTTCTTGTGACCATTTTTAGACTGAATTGATCTCTTTTAGAAGAAATCTCCATGTAAAGACATACAAAAATAATCAGATTTTAAAACTGGAATTTGCAAATTGTTTCTATGTATGCAAAATGATAGTTCACAGCTTAAGATACAAATACGTGTACATGTATCATATCTAAAAAGATTATTAAGATAATTTATATCTGATGGTCAATTTGTTGACCCCCCCCCCCCCAGCTTCCTTAAACCTTCATTTACAGGAAATATGAAATAAATTTAAGGCGTCTCTGGTATTTTAGGGAAACATTAAGAAACAAAATGACGATGATGAGGAATATGATTCAGAAGAAGATGAAATCGAGGCCGATTATGGGAACTCCTGTTCTCGTGGAGTTCTACGACTCCAGACGCTCATCTTTGGCTCGTTCAAAACCCACAAAGAGATGATCATGAGTTGTGTGTATGTCTGTCTGTTGACGCTGTATATGGCGTACTTTATATCGGCCATGGTGTATCGTTTCGGTGATGAGGGCTCCTGGCGGCTGCTCGTTTGTACGATTTTGTTGGCGCTGTACGTTGGATATTTTGCGATGCATTCGGTGTTCGGGGAACAGATAACAATTTACTTCTACTGGAGTAGGCTGCAGAAGGAGACAAGAAATAAAATAGCCAAGTGGTAGGTGGAATCTTGCTTTAATGTTTACCTACACCCCAAGCCTCTTTCTGACCCAATGCTATGTGGTAGGCATAGGCATCAGAAGCAAAATGAAAGTGGGGGGGGCTAAACCAACAAAAAGAGATTATCCCCAATTTTTTTCACTGCTTATAATATGTATATATTTGCTTTAAAAAAAAAGGGGGGGGGCTAAGCTCCCCTAGCTTCCCCGGTTCCGACGCCTTTGGTAGGTGGATTCTTGGTCCAGTTTTTCGTACACCTCAAGCCTTTTTCTGACCCAAAGATTCTAAAATTGAAGAATGTTTTAAAGATGCCAACTAATTTGAATAATTCTTAATTATCTTCCCTTGAAGACAATGTGGTTCTTTATTTGTATAAATTTAAATTTCCTTTACACAAGAATATTATGTAGAAAGTTTGGTTGAAATTGGCTTAATGGTTCTTGTGAAGAGGTCGACAATATAAAACTTAAGTTCACAGACAAACTGCCTATGCTTTAGGCTCAGGTTAGTTAAATAGCGGGATAAAATATACATAATTTTTTTTAAATAAACTTTGTTGCCGTGGTAAAATATAATTATCATTTAATAGTTCAGTCTGACTTTCAGGTTTCACCTCATACTTTGTGTATTGCTGGCTCTGGGGGTCGTGATTTACGTTATAGCAGAGGTGGCACTAAAAACCCCAAAGAACCTGATTTCTCTGACGGGAATGGTCTTCTTCATTGTGACGTTCTACATTTTTTCACACAATCCCGCAAGGGTAAGTAATTCATCCTAGTTAGTATTATACTAGTATTAGTTAAACATCAGCACTTACAATCACACTGACAGTTCATATAATGTGATCAATTTTTGCACAATATGATGCCTTGATTACATGTTCCCAGGAGGGGGAATCCCTACTCCAAGTTCTTGATGCTTATATCTTAATTAAGACCCTCTTTTTTCCCTTGCACAATTCTTAATGTTGCTGGATCCACCCGATCTAAGATTACCTTTCCCTTTGACTTTCTTGAATCAGGTGAAATGAAGACAGTTTTTTATGCCCCGTAAACGAAGCTTCGGGGTATATAATTTTTGTTGTGTCCGTCCGTCTGTCCAGCTGTTTGTTTGTCCCCAAATCATTAACCTTGCCCATAGCTTTTGATTTAGTGAAGCAATGACATTCATATTTCACATGTGTATTCCTTGTGATAAGACCTTTCTTTGGGTACCACCAAATTTGACCTTTTGACCTTGACCTTGGAGTTTGACCCATTTTTATACAAAGATTCCAAGCTTTTACTTTGGCCATATCTTTTGAACAGTAGATTTCAGGACATTTTTACTTCACATATGTATTATTTGTGGAAAGACCTTTCATTGAATACCAACAACCTAGACCTTTTGACTTTGACCTTGAAGATTTCCATTCTTATGAAAAAACGTTAACCTTGGCCATAACTTTTAAATGCTAAGGGATGGGGCTTTCATACTTCACGGATGTAATGGAGAAGACCTTTCATTGGATACCAATAACTTTTACCTTTTGAACTTGACCTTGAAGAGTTTGACCTACTTTTTTAATATTTTAAACGTTGGCCATGATTTCTGAACGGTTTGGGCTAGGGCTTTCATACTTTACATATCTAATTCTTGTGACAAGACCTTTTATTTGATAGCAAGACCTTTTACACTTTGACCTTGAAGTTGGACCTACTTTTTAAAAATTTTTAAACCTTGGCCTTGATTTCTGAACGGTTAAGAATAGGACTTTCATACTTCACAAATGTATTTTTCGTTGCAAGACCTTTCACTGGATACGATTCACCTTAACCTTTTGACCTTGACCTTGGAGATTTCATTACTTATGACAAAACTTTAACCTTGGATATGACTTTTGAACACTAAGGGCTCGTTATCGTATACTTCACGAATATAATCCTTGTGACAAAACCTTTCATTTGATAGCAAGACCTTTGATTTTTGACCTTGAATTTAGAGTTAGACCTACTTTTTAAATTTTTTAACTTTAGCCATAACTTTTGAAAGCTTAGGGCAAGGGCTTCCATACTTCTCATATTTATTTTTTGTAGCAAGAACTTTCATTGGATACCAATTACCTTGATCTTTTGACCTTGACCTTGGAGATTTTAATATTATGAAAAATCTTTAACGTACTTTTATATTTCAGAATTGTATTTCCAGTCAGTTTGCATTTAAGAAAAGTTTAATCTTCGCTGTTGCCATACGGAGGCATCAGTGTTTCCCCCCTTTTTTTTTTAATTTTTTGATCTAGGTGAACTGGAAACCGGTATTTTAGGGTTTGATTATACAGTCCTATTTGAACCTCGTCATTTTACATTTTGACTTTCTTGACTTAGGTGAACTGGAGACTGGTATTTTGGGGTTTGATGATACAGTTGTTCTATTTTGACTTAGGTGAACTGGAGACCCGTGTTCTGGGGTTTGATTATACAGTTTTATTTCGCCCTCGCCATTTTACGCTGGGACCCTGGTTACCGGGCCTTTCGCTGGCTGGGGGACAGAGTGTCGGAATTCCTACTGTACACAGACGAGGGATCCAAGTTTGTGTTCGGAGAAAAATTCGAAATGCATTATTTTGCTTTTAAGGTATAAATATTTTTTTTTTTTATAAAATTATAAATAAAAAAAAAAATTGAAAAAATAAAGTGAAAATAATTTAAAGATACATATGAGAATTTGGTTTGATAAGGAATATCGCAAATCATATTGTAACATATTAAGTTACTTTAAATGAAAGTCAGCTGCAGACAAAAAATGCTATGTAAAACTGGGATAATTTCAAAATTAGATTAGACTTTATTGACGTAGTGTTAGATTGGCCCCGCCCCCTTGGATTGATTGACAGTGGCTATATAATTATCTTTTTCTAGGTACTGACACTTAAATGGGCCCGCCTCCTCTTATTGATTGACAGTGGCTATAATAATTCTCTATTTTTAGGTCCTGACTGTGATAGTCTTCTTCAGCTCCTTCATCTCTATCCTCTATTACCTCGGGGTCATGCAGTTCATCATTCGACACATCGCCCGCTTCATGGCTACTGTTATGGGTACCTCCCCCGCGGAATCCCTCAACGCCGCTGGGAATATCTTCATAGGACAGGTAAATTATCTACACAGAATTCCTTAACGCCACTGGGAATATCTTCATAGGTCAGGTAAAGAACTGGGTACGGTATGTATAACGAGGCGGCCCACAAGTAAATTACGAGGGGTGATCAAAAAGTTCGCGAACTATATATCTACAAAACCACAATTCAGATTAGAAAAAAAATTGGTACACTCATAGTCATACACAAGTTCCATAAATAGCATATTCTGAATAAAGTTTTGCTCCTTGTTTGTGACGTCACCATTTGAAAATGACGCCACTAGTTAGGTCACTTGTGACGAAAAATGGTTGTCTCAGTCGTACTCGTTCAACAAACGACTGTACAATTTATTGTATATCTTAGAAATCCCTTTGCAGAAGTATATGATATTTTGTTCATAGTTTATTAAGACAAATGGCTTTTAAGAAATTCGATCAATGATTGGATTGAACATTTAAGTGAAGGAAGGGAGATGGTTAAAAATGATACTTGTTACGTTGCCCAGTGAAAGCAACTTTGAAAAGAGATGTGTTTTTCAATAAGCAATTTGCTACCAAAGACCTCCAATTTACACATTGAAAAACAGTTGAATAATTGAACAATAATATAATAATTAAATAACTAAGATATCGTTTACTTTAGATTTTAAACATATTAGATATGATTAAACGGAGGCACCCATTCTCTATCCACCTTGAATAAACGTTTCTCCCGAGACAGAAGATTCGGGTTTGAATGGTCGCCATGCTTATTTTTGGAATGGATATTCTTATCCATCCATTCTGTTGCCGAGATTGGACCATTTCTGACAAATGAACTGTTCTTGTTATAAAAATTAAATTGCATGGAAATTAATATAAAACTCAGAAAAGTCCTGCTTTTATGACAGAACGCTACGAGAGGGGTCACTTGACCGCCTATATCACGTGAGCAGAACGGTGGCAGATGTGCATTAAATTTTGAGAGGACTTATCTAAAATATAATCAACACTTAAATTAAGTATTGTTTCTTTTATGGAAATTATTCAATTAGTTCGCGAACTTTTTGATCACCCCTTGATCTACACAAAATCCCATAACTCCGACAGGAAATTATCTTCATTGATCAGGTAAATTATCAATTAAACACAAAACTCCACAACGCCACGGCGGGAATATCTTCCATTTATATCTATGAAGATATCTTCCATTGTCCATTCGAAAACAACCAATACAGAATTTAAACAACTTTAAAAAATGGGTTTAATCGTTGATTCTTTTCTATTTTAAAGAGTGAAGCCCCCTTGTTGATCCGCCCCTTTCTTTCCAAAATGACCAGATCAGAGCTGCACGCCATTTGTACCGGAGGGTTTGCAACCATTGCCGGAAGTGTCATGGCTGCTTACATCTTATACAAGGTACAAAACACTGTCTATAAAAAAATCCTTTAAAGGCTAGAAGAAGGGGTGGGTTAAAAGCACATATTTTCATTTCGTACTGCAGTGCATAACTTTTCTTCGATATTAAGAAGAAAGTAAATCCAGAAAATGTTTAGGATCTGTATATGGCACGTTGAGCAATGAACTTCTTAAGTAAAATTATGTACTGGTAAATGATTATTCTAGGTAATTTTCTCTTCAAAAATAAATATTTAGCAAACTTGTCATTATCAGGTTCCGGCCAACCATCTTTTGTCCGCCTCTGTAATGTCTGCACCTGCAGCTCTGGCTATGTCAAAACTGTTCTACCCCGAGACCCGGCGCTCAAGGGCAGGGAAGGAGGTCTACAATATGGCGTCAGGGTTTGTATTAGTATAAAATATGGCGTCAGGGTTAGTGTCAGTGTACAATATGGCGTCAGGGTTAGTATCAGTATACAATATGGCGTTAGGGATTGTAACAGTGTACAATATGGCGTCAGGGTTAGTATCAGTATACAATATGGCGCCAGGGTTAGTATCAGTGTACATTATGGCGTCAAGGTTAGTGTCAGTATACAATATTATATGACGTCAGGGTTAGCGTCAGTGTACATTATGGCGTCAGGGTTTGTATCAGTGTACAGTATGACGTCATGGTTTGTCAGTATACAATATGACGTCAGGGTTTGTATCAGTGTACTATATGACGTCAGGGTTTGTATCAGTGCACAATATGGCGTCAGTGTTTGTATCAGTGTACAATATGGCGTCAGGGTTTGTATCAGTTTACAATATGACATCAGGGTTTGTATCAGTTACAATATGGCGTCAGGGTTTTTATCAGTGTACACTATGACGTCAGGGTTTGTATCAGTTACAATATGACGTCAGGGTTTTTATCAGTGTACAATATGACGTCAGGGTTTGTATCAGTGTACAATATGGCGTCAGGGTTTGTATCAGTTTACAATATGACGTAAGGGTTTGTATCAGTTTACAATATGACGTCAGGGTTTGTATCAGTGTACAATATTGCGTCATGAGCGTTAGGGTTAGTGTCAGTTTACAATATGGCGTCATGGTTAGTGTCAGTTTACAATATGGCGTCAGGGTTAGTATCAGTATACAATATGGCGTCATGGTTAGTGTCAGTTTACAATATGGCGTCATGGTTAGTGCCAGTTTACAAAATGGCGTCAGGGTTTGTATCAGTTTACAATATGACGTAAAGGTTTGTATCAGTTTACAATATGACGTCAGGGTTTGTATCAGTGTACAATATGGCATCATGGTTAGTGTCAGTATTCAATATAGCGTTAGTGTTAGGGTCAGTATACAATATAGCGTTAGTGTTAGGGTCAGTATACAATATAGCGTTAGCGTTAGTGTCAGTTTACAATATGGCGCCAGGGTTAGTGTCAGTTTAAAATATGGCGTCAGGGTTAGTATCAGTATACAATATGGCGTCATGGTTAGTGTAAGTATTCAATACAGCGTTAGTGTTAGGGTCAGTATACAATATAGCGTCAGGGTTAGTGTCAGTATACAATATGAAGTAAGGGTTTGTATCAGTTTACAATATTACGTCAGGGTTTGTATCAGTGAACAATATGGCGTCAGGGTTTGTATCAGTTTACAATATGACGTCAGGGTTTGTATCAGTGTACAATATGGCGTCATGGTTAGTGTCAGTATACAGTTAAAGTATATCATTGAGGGAGTCAGCAAGATTCCAGTTCCCCAAGAGTAAGTCTATTTCCCGAGGCGCTTGCGCCGAGGGAAATAGGCTTGCTCGAGGGGAACTGGAATCTTGCTGATTCCCTCAATGATATACTTTAACTGTTTTATTATACCGATACAAACAAGACATTTGAAAAAGTTATATTCAATACTGTATTCTTAATTCTGTAATGATGTTTAATACCAACAGAAATAAAAAAGAAATAACAACAAAACAGAATACAGACATGAATAGAATTCCATTTTATCAATAAATCAGTTCATTGTCCTAGTTTTTACCTTGTAAAATCGAAAGTAACATTAGGCAAATCTTGAGATCGCCATTTTTGTTACCAGTAAACTGGTTCTTTTTTATTGATATAGGACCAGTTGACTCGCGATGCATTTCAATTCATTAATGAATATATATGAGTTTATTTGGAACATTTCTAAGTTTGTCTTAAATAGAAAGAAAATACTAAGTGTTCCGAATAGGTGTGTATCAGTTCATCAAAAAAACGTACTCTTTTTGCAGGGAATCAGTCTGTTTTGCAGGGAATCGGTTTATTCACGGTGATTTTCAGGAAATCAGCAAAATATGTCGATTTACTTTAATATAGTGAAAAATCAGTAGAGGTATAATAATATACAATATAGCGTTAGTGTTAGGGTCAGTATACAATATAGCGTCAGGGTTAGTGTCAGTGTACAATATGGCGTCAGGGTTTGTATCAGTTTACAATATGGCGCAAGAGTTTGTATCAGTATACAATATGGCGTCATGGTTAGTGTAAGTATTCAATATAGCGTTAGTGTTAGGGTCAGTTAACAATATGGCGTAGTGGTTAGTGTCAGTTTACAATATGGCGTCATGGTTAGTGTCAGTTTACAATATGGCGTCATGGTTAGTGTAAGTATTCAATTAAGAAATAAATAACAAGTTTATAAACTTCAATGGGAATTGAAGTGGGTCGGTCACGTGATCAAATCCTGTGAAGGCCGAAGGCCTTCTCAGAAGATTAGATCAGTACCGACCCACTTCAATTCCCATTGAAGTTTATAAACTTGTTATTTATTACTTATATATACATTTGAGACAGACAATTGAATATTTTCGAATTTAAATTATTGCACTAACCGTCCGTCGTAGATTTTGAAAAATGACGCAAGGTGTAAATCGGCTTGCATGGCGGTTACGCTTCGAATTCATTAGGCTAAGGAATCTATTTCGAAGGGAATATTTTGTGAAAGGCTACTTGTGATCAGTAATAGTAAACAGATTGTTTTCTGGGAATATTTTATTCGTGAAAAATGATAATCGATGCTGAAAAGACACAAGAAACACGTCCGAAGTTTGATGATAAAAAGTTGGAGGAATTTCGGTCGCTGGAAAGGGATGGATGGATCCGATGGACTGAGACACTTGTCCGAGCCAGTTAATTTGCAGTTTGATCAAAAACATTCCACGGTTTCAGTAACTAAAGGCATACTTATCGTAAAACACTGATAAACACGGAGACACTGGCGACAGCTTTACATTGAACTACGAAAACGCCGAGGTGTTTGGCAGCTGTTCATGGCATGATTGCAAAGATATTTTCCAACAGATTTACACATTTATCGTGAGTAAAATTTAAAGATAAAATAAAAGTTTATCATGAAAATTTAACCAGGTCTTTCCAAAAAATAAGGATGAACGTTAGAGACTATGCAGCTGACAAAAGTGAAGAAAAATGTAAACAAACGCTAGGCTCCTAGTTTTCTCTATGTACACAGGTTGAATCGACAGCCCCAAAACTGTATGAAATACTTGTTTACATTTAAAATAAAAAAATTATCATTTTACTTGTGCTTATTTTATTCATTTTTATACATGAAAAGCAAGTAGAGCAGGTCATTTTATAATTTATGTACCGGTAGATATTATTGCGCCGTGTGATTAGGTCATGTATTGACCTCTGACCTCTGACAAACTTCATACAGAATTGAAGATATTTTCTCTCTGTATGTTTATATAATGGAGAGATACCACAAATGTATATATTATAGCGTTAGTGTTAGTGTCAGTTTACAATATGACGTAAAGGTTTGTATCAGTTTACAATATGACGTCAGGGTTAGTATCAGTATACAATATGGCATCATGGTTAGTGTAAGTATTCAATATAGCGTTAGTGTTAGGGTCAGTATACAATATAGCGTCAGGGTTAGTGTCAGTTTACAATATAGCGTCAGGGTTAGTATCAGTTTACAATATGACGTCAGGGTTAGTATCAGTATACAATATGACGTCAAGGTTAGTGTCAGTATACAATATAGCGTCAGGGTTAGTATCAGTTTACAATATGACGTCAGGGTTAGTGTCAGTGTGCAATATGGCGTCAGGGTTTGTATCAGTTTACAATATGGCGCCAGGGTTAGTGTCAGTTTACAATATGGCGTCAGGGTTAGTGTCAGTATACAATATAGCGTCAGGGTTAGTATCAGTTTACAATATGACGTCAGGGTTAGTGTCAGTGTACAATATGGCGTCAGGGTTTGTATCAGTTTACAATATGGCGCCAGGGTTAGTGTCAGTTTACAATATGGCGTCAAGGTTAGTGTCAGTTTACAATATGGCGTCATGGTTAGTGTCAGTGTACAATATGGCGTCAGGGTTTGTATCAGTTTACAATATGGCGCCAGGGTTTGTATCAGTATACAATATGGCGTCATGGTTAGTGTCAGTATTCAATATAGCGTTAGTGTTAGGGTCAGTTTACAATATGGCGTCATGGTTAGTGTCAGTTTACAATATGGCGTCATGGTTAGTGTCAGTTTTACAATATGGCGCCAGAGTCTGGATCAGTTTACAATATTGCGTCATGGTTAGTGTCAGTTTACAATATAGCGTCAGGGTTATAGTGTCAGCATACAATATGGTGTCAAGGTTAGTATCGGCATACAATATGGTGCCAGAGTCTATGTCAGTTTACAATATGGTGTAATTGTCTACAATACCGGTATGGTCAAAATATCTCTCTCTATATAACACTAGGGTCAGTGGTAGACATAGCACTATGGGCTGAATTTGTCTACGAAGTCAATCGTTCTGCCTTAAAATACATGGGAGAGATTTAATATCTTTTCAGACAGGAGAGGAATATCATTGAGGCGGCGTCTTTAGGGGCTTCACAGTCCATATCTCTCATCGCCAACATAGCTGTCAATCTCATCGCTTTCATTGCCCTCATCGAATTCGTAAATCAGACCTTGATTTGGTTTGGTAACCGTATAGGCATGGAAAAACCCGGTGAGGAACTCACATTCCAGGTAATTCTGCATGTTTGCTAGTTTGCATGTATAAGGGATTGTGCAAATTGTATGTGTAGCTGAAGTCAATTTTCTATGTTTACTTTTAATTTTTGGTTTTTGCGATCTCCCATTTGCACCTTTGATGCATTTGTTTTAGATTGAGTGAATTTATTTAATTTAAATTGTTTGGAAATTTACCTTCAAATGAAATAAAAAGCGTAGATTTTTAAGGGCTACCCTATATATGACGTTCTGCATCCTGCTTACTATGTTTCACTAAGTAGGGAAAGCGCCTAAAGATTCCGCTTATCTGCGAGCTAGTGCTTACTGTTTATCAATTTTAATTCGCAATTTATTTTAGCGTATAATGTGAGACGGTGTGGCCACCCGCAAAAATTTTATTCTCAGGTTTATTTTTATTCCTTAAGATTATATAAAGCAATAGCCACATTTCGTGAAAAATTTATCTCGCTTCATTAGAGATAATGAATATCTATCGAAATAAAGGTGCCGCGAAAATTTAGTGAACAACAGTGCAGTTATGTTATCCCAATATAAGGTTTTTGGCACGACTGACTGCATGTTGCCATTGTTGTTTTTTTTTCTAGTTTCTCTGTTCCTACGTTTTCTACCCGGTGGCGTTCTTGATGGGGGTGGAGGCGACAGACTGCTTTGATGTCGCTAAGTTGATTGGATACAAGACATTTATCAATGAGTTCTACGCCTACACAAAGCTCTCTGTGTTCATCAGTAATCAAGAGAATCTCACGTGGTATGGTCACATGACACTTTTTATCATAAAGTTTTTTGAACTTAAAGAGGCTGGGGGTGGCAGCCATTTTCAGACTATTTCGATCTCCTTTAAATGAAAAGCTCCACATAAAGATAAACAAAAATGATCAAATTTTAAAACTAAAATGTATTATTTTTTGCTTTGCCAAATGATAGTTGACAGCATAAGATACCGTATCTAAAAAAAATAAGTTAAATATGGTGGTTAATTTGTGATTAATTTCTTGACCCCCCAGCCTCCTTTAAATAAGTTTTATTCAGGCAATGATAACTTTTCTAGCAGAATATGTTCACAGAAAATTTTTTTTTAAATATCTGATTAGAATAATAAATGTATTTTATATAAATAACGAATGAGCAAAGTTACTTTCATAATTAAAGGTACAATAAATAATTTAAGGTATGAAACTCTACCGAGCACTGATTCCAATTTTACGGGGAGGTGGCATTTTGAAGGAAGTGACATCGTTTATGAGGACTTTAACCATACATTAACCGGAGGGATACTTCAGGTGCTGGTCACTTTATCATTTTCAATAGAGTGCTTTGATTTCATTACAAATTAACTTTATATAAACGGACGAGAAAGGTTCATTATAAACAAACGCATAGAAATTAATTTTATGCTTCAAATTAATTTTATGCTTCAAATTCAAAACAAACGCTGTGCATTTTCAAAATGTAAATAATGCAATATATAACTAATGCAATATGTAAATTACTAAATAATGAATATTAATATTATATTATTACATGCTATGTTAATTTTAATTATCAATTACGTCTTATTTTCACAGGACCGGTCAGTGGTAATTTCCACGTACGCTCTCTGTGGATTTTCCAACCTCGCTTCCATCGGCGTGATGCTTGGCGCCTTAGGCGCAATGGCGCCAAATCGAAAGTCGGCTCTCGCCCAGGTTGTCATCAGAGCCATGATTGCGGGAAATGTTGCGTGCTTCATGACTGCGTGTATAGCTGGTTTATTGTATGAAGAAAAATAGATGTAATTATTTAGTTTTAGTGTACATAAAAGCATAATATACGTGTGTGTTTTTCTGTGAGAAAGGATAAGGTTCAGACGTTCGTAGATTTTTTGTTTTACTATTAGAGAGGCCAATTTGAATGCAGTCATAATTTTATCTCTGAATTCTAAATGAATATTTCAGTTTCGAATTCAGTGCCCATGTAGTTTTTAGGATGTTTTTGATTTTAGCATCAATATCAACTTATGGCCAGTTGTAAAACATAATTTTACGTTACACACGTTTTGATACAGGAAAAAGAGGGAAAAAAATGATTTTTTTAACCCTAACTAGTTAAGATTTTTACCCAAAGAATCATCTTTTTTAAAACTCTGTACTCATCATGACTATAAAGCATAGGCTATTACAGTAAAATTTGTCTAATCCAGGAGATGTATACTTCGAATTCTTGCATAATACGATATAAACCTAAGTCTCTTTCAATAATTTCAATTGCTTAAAAATTGAAATGAAATAAGCAAAAAATAAATGATACAAACAAGTACTACATGTAGCTTAAACAAACACATTTTTGGGATATTAATTTACAAGTTCAAGACATTAATATGAGTAGTATTCCAGAAATTACCTAATGCCTAATTATTTATTTTCGTTTTCGTATAATTGTCTATAGTCTAGTTTGTTTTATCTTTCACAAGGTACAATGTACTATGTATCTACATACAATATGTTTTATTTACCTTTTGTGCAATCTGAGAATTTTTAAGTAGGTGCTACTATTCATCTTATTGTTATTTTTTCTGACTTTTCTGCTTTTTTCATTATTCTTCCTTTTTTTATGCACACTTTTCATATGCCAGTTCTGCATTTTTGTTTTATTTGCGCGCTACATGTATCTTAAGTTTTCTGTAATATCAGCAAACATTATACAAAATTTGTGATGTACTTTAGTTTTATATTTCACTATATTTTAGCATTTTGTAACATTTAATATACATGTATTCAATTAAATGGTTTTATTTAGTTTTTCTATACTTACGATTTCAATTCACTAGTATATAAAGATTGATGTCGAATTAAATTAAAAAATTAAAAAGAAATGTAATTATGATACCAAATGTCGGTTATGATGTGGGTTTACCCGGCAAATATTTGGTAAATTTTTAATATCTTCAATTCAATTTTTAAATTGAGTTTTCCTTTGAGCATTTACAGATATACATAGTTTGATGTCCAACTTAATTGAAAATAGTTCCAACTTTTATACCATGCTTCGAATTGATCATTAAGCTTTTGTCATTTTGGGGGTGGGGGTGGAAAAACAATTTAAGTAAAATTATAAGATACCTATTATGTAACACAACTTTAGAATTCAAACCACTATCAATATAAAATCAATTGCCAAAAAAAAAAACAACACTTTTTTGTTTGACAATACGTTCTAGCGGCAAATAATTATTATTTGGTCCAGCATAGATTTTTTTTTTACCCTATTTCAGTTATGCTGAATCCGAAAAAAAAACAATTGCTGGCCTTCAAGAAAATGGCATCAACGAGGCCGAGTCATTGTTTCTGCCCTAGGGAATTTGATTATTTTTTGATAATTAAATTGCACTGTATATTTATTGTTTTAAGATTTAAAAATCGAATGTTTACCATCCCGTTTTCTTGAAGGACCATCTCAAAAGTTGTCAGATTTTACTATTGGACCCTTTGGAAATTTGTTGGAAAACGCCAAATTATCACATGCATTTCTTTCCATATTTTTTCTATATTTGCCCTAGAAATGTCTTTTTTATTAAGTAGATCAAAATGGTGGACAACCAATTTTTCTAATTTTTTGTTAATGTTGTTCAAACGGGAGAAAGAACATGTGAATATCTCTCTGAGTGTAATGCAACTAGAAAAATAATAAAAAAAGAATACTAACATTATTACGTTAATTAAAGAAAATTTAGGGGTTTCTATACTTAATTCGAATTTTCTCTAATTTATTTGTCTATTGTTTTTAGGTCACCTGAGTTACTCAGGTGACCTATTGCTATCCGTTTTCGTCTGTCGTCGTGTGTCGTGCGTTGTGCGTCGTGTGTTAACATTTGAACATTTTCAGCTTCTTCTCTGAAATCACTTAACCAATTTCAACCAAATTTGGTATACAGCATTTATGGGTAAAGAAGAACAAAAATTGTGAATTTTATGGTCCCCGCCCCCCTGGGGCCTGAGGGGTGGGGCCAAAACCACTAGAATTATTGCAATCTTTAAAAATCTTCTTCTTTACTCCTGGACATCAAGCAGGCAAACTGTTAGCATGAATGTAATGAACATTGAGTCCTCTACCAAAATTGTGAAATCCATGGCCCCAGGGTCAGGGTTCTAGTGCTAGGGCGGGGCTATATAGATTATATAGTGAAAATGAATGATTTCTTTGAAAATCTTCTTCTCTGCTCCTGGGTATTAAATAAACTAACCAAGCACAAAGTTATGATGAGCAAGAGTGCCTCTTCCAAAATTGTGAATTTTATTGCCCCAGGGTCAGGGGTTCTGGTGTTAGGTGGGGCTCTATTGGTTATATAGTGAAAATGCATTTATTCTTTGAAAATCTTCTTCTCTACTTCTGGGTATTAAATAAACTAACTAAGTACAGAGTTATGATGAGCAAGAGTGCCTCTTCCAAAATTGTGAAATCCATGGCCCCAGGGTCAGGGTTCTAGTGCTAGGGCGGGGCTATATAGATTATATAGTGAAAATGAATGATTTCTTTGAAAATCTTCTTCTCTGCTCCAGGGTATTAAATAAACTAACCAAGCACAAAGTTATGATGAGCAAGAGTGCCTCTTCCAAAATTGTGAATTTTATTGCCCCAGGGTCAGGGGTTCTGGTGTTAGGTGGGGCTCTATTGGTTATATAGTGAAAATGCATTTATTCTTTGAAAATTTTCTTCCCTGCTCCTGGGTATTAAATAAACAACCAAGCACATAGTTATGATGAGCAGGGTCAGGGGTTCCGGTGTTAGGGCGGGGCTCATATAGATGTTGAATTTGCTTTTTCATGCAAAGTAATGAAGTTTTTATTGGTCAATAACTTCTAAACATATAGTATATATGTAGATAAATAGCATTATCTTTTTAAGAAAGAAAGGGACAAATTAAGATCATTCTGTACAGACCCCGCTTCCGTACTAAATATTTATACTTATTTAGAAAATCTCACCTAGGATCTTCAGAAAATCTCTATTTGAAATCTGAAAAGAGTGTTCAAAATTACAAATTATTTATGCTTCAGTATAGTAGTAATATTCAGCCCATTTGATGCCAGGTGAGCTATTCTGATCGAGTGTGTTTGTTTGTTACATGTAATCATTTTTTATTTAGTCTCTCCGTCAATATATATATACATAGGTAACAAGAGGCCCTGTGGGCCTTATAGGTCACCTGAGTATTGTGTAACACCTTTCAAACTAATAACTTTGGATCGTGCTTTAAACCAGAGGCCATGAAATTCACAATTCACAATTTTGAAAGAGGCACTATTGTTTATCATAATTATAAACTTAGCATGCTTACTCTATTTACTTAAAACCCAGAGATTGATCGGAGTATAAACAAAGAGAAAATGCACTTCCACTTTATAACCAGTTTTGTACCTCACCCCAAAAGAACCACTGACCCTGTCGCAACTTATTTCAAAATTTTGCAAATTTTATCATAAAATGGTTGATTAATACCAAAGAGCAGATTTCAAGGCATAAACTTAATTTCAGACTATGTAACCCCCCACCCCCACCCCCCGACCCAGAAAGGGGGGGCATAAAAAATAATCAATTTGCTAAATGCACCTTTCTTCATCAGAAATATATATACTTAGATCATTGGCATAAAACACAGGAGCAAAGGAAAAGATATTTAAATAATTAATGTATTTTCACTATGTAATAAATGAGGCCCCACCCTAACACCATAATACTGACCCTGGGGCCATAAAATTCAAAATTTGGGAAGAGACACTCTTGCTCATCATAACTATGTGCTTAGTTATTTTATTTAATATCCAGAAGCAGAGAAGAAGATTTTCAAAGAATACGTGCATTTTCACTATAGAATCAATAGGTCCCCACCCTAACACCAGAACCCCTGACCCTGGGGCCATAAAATTCACAATTTTGGTAGAGGCACTCTTGCTCATCATAACTATGTACTTAGTTGGTTTATTCAATACCCAGGAGCAGAGAAGAAGATTTTCAAAGAAATAATGCATTTTCACTATATAATCAATAGAGGGCCCCACCCTAACACCAGAACCCCTGACCCTGGGGCCATAAAATTCATAGTTTTGGTAGACGTACTCTTGCTCATTATAACTATATACATAGTTGGTTTATTTAATACTCAGGAGCAGAGAAGAAGATTTTCAAAGAAATAATGCATTTTCACTATATAATCAATAGAGGGCCCCACCCTAACACCAGAACCCCTGACCCTGGGGCCATAAAATTCACAATTTTGGTAGAGGCACTCTTGTTCATCATAACTATGTACTTAGTTGGTTTATCTAATACCCAGGAGCAGAGAAGATTTTCAAAGAAATAATGCAATTTCACTATATATAATCAATATAGGACCCCGCCCTAACACCAGAACCCCTGACCCTGGACCCATAAAATTCACAATTTTGGTAGAGGCACTCTTGCTCATCATAACTATGTACTTAGCTGGTTTATTTAATACTCAGGAGCAGAGAAGAAGATTTTCAAAAAAATAATGCATTTTCACTTTATACTTATTTAGCCCCGCCCTAGCACTAGAACCCCTGACCCTGGGGCCATGAATTTCAAAATTTTGGTAGAGGACTCAATGCTGATTACAATCATTTAAACAGTTTCACTGCTTGATGTCCAGGAGTAAAGAAGATGATTTTTAAAGATTTCATTAATTTTAGTGGTTTTTGCCCCACCCCTCAGGCCCCAGGGGGGCAGGGACATGAAATTCACAATTTTTGTTCCCCTTCATCCATAGATGCTTTGTGCCAAATTTGGTTGAAATTGAATGAGTGGTTGCAGAGAAGAAGCTGAAAATGTTCAAATGTTAACGCACGACGGAGACAACGGATAGCAATAGGTCACCTGAGTTTACTCAGGTGACCTAAAAAAGGGAAAAAGAAATATTGATGTACAAACAAGTCTAACATGTTTCAAATTGTTAAACTGAAACATACATGTACATTTGTTACATATGATAAATATATAACTATATAAAGTTTGAGTATTAGGCCCTAATAATTAATTAAATCTACCTGAATCTCTTATAAATTTTTGAACTGAGTGAAAAATATATTTATTGATTTCTACATGTTGTGACTCATCTCCCCACAGAAGTAAGTGGCAATATTTGGTTTTCGTAAGACACAGCAAATCTCTGAATAGCTTTTCTCTAGCATGTTGGTACTTATTGCAAACAAAGAAAAAAGGGTCTTCTGAACAATTAGGACTTTCGATAATGTTTCTTTTATAAAGATCATAATTTAAATGCAAATGTGTCGTAATTTAGTATGTATGATGTTTTGCCGTCTATTAAAAGATATGCTGTTTCTAGTGGTTATACTCAGATTATTGCATTGGTGTATTGTATCAAGAACAAAAGATTTCTTAAATATTTCAAGTCTACATCTAGGAAAAGTGTAGTCCTCTCTATTGCGTTTGTCGTATTTTGATTCATTATGTCTTGTTGCAGGAAAAATACTTTTTGAATAATCGGGTACTAAGTTGTGATGTACTTTATACATAGTATTTAGTTTTGCTACTTTCGCCTATCTGCAAGAGGTTCTCATCCTCTTTCTAAATATAATGCATCTTGGTAACCCTGTAATTATTCTTGCAGCATAAAGCTGCACCTTTTCTAATCGTTCAACATCTTGTAAAGAACACCCATCCCAAACTATAGAACAATTTTCGACCAGCGGTCTAATAAAAGTTATGTACATTTTAGATTAAGTTTTTCTACCGGTATTGTATTTCAGCTTTTTCAAATGACCTAATCTTTGGTAAGCCTCTTAACTATATTGTCTATATGATCAGACCAATTAAGATTTTTGCTCAAAAGTAATGCTAAATGCTTATGAGAGGTTATGTATTCTAGCTTACATCGTTGAAATTGTAATTTTGGGAGATAATAATTGGATTTTAATGAAAAGAATAATGCTTTTGTTTTGGATGGGTTAAATTTCATAAGATATTTGGAAGACGACCTGTTTGCGTTTCCCTATTACATTGTACTTACGAAGCCAAAGCTTCTTTTTTTTTGTTCCTGACAGAATTCTTCTCAAATTCTATCTTTTAAAATTATTTTTTATAATTCGACAATTTCAATATACCTGCTGTGAGTTTGTTAATTATATATATAGTACCAAAATCTGTCGTTGTAATCATGCAGGCGACAAAAGGGGGAGTATGTGTAATTCAAATTACACGTCGTTGTACGCAAAACGAAAGAAGATAATGCTATAAATGTAAAAGGGGTACAGTATTAAAAACTTAATGAATTAATAAGCACTTCCAATTAGCTTAACAGGTATAATCAATGAAGCTATAAACTAAACAGAACCAAATGTGATATTTACAAATACTTGGATGTAAGATTTGAATTTTGAGGCCTTATAAGCTACCAAAAAATGAATGATGATCAGTATATCAGTCTCTATTTATATTTGGCCTTAGTTTCTCTTTGTGTCTAAAGTAAATCATACTGATCTTGTGTCATGTTTACCAAGTCCATTTTACCAGAGTGAAAAGGGAAAAAGTAGAAACAATTGTATTTTAATTTAACTGGAAGTCTCACTGTACATGTATTATTGTCACTTATTTTGAATCTTTCTTTAAAACCTGATGATTTCTTTTAATATTTTCCTTTGGTTCTCTTCAATTGATTTTGCAACTGTCTCGTCAAGAAGATTTATATTTAAAGCATTATTTAGTTAATGTCTATCAATTTACCATTTAATAACATAAAAAAAATTAGGATATAGGAATTTAATTTTATGGCTCTAAAATTATTAATAAAAAAAACCTCTCAGTAATTTATTTGTTTGAGATTCAAAAATAAGAAGAGACTAATATAGAAAATGTAATTGAAATGTAATTGAAAAGTAATTGGCCATTACTAACATTTTTTTACAATAATGCATATGCATTACATTACAATTGCTTGTAATTGAAAGATGGATGCATTACACATTACACTCCATTACTTTGATAAAATGTAATGATTTCAATGCATTACCATTACACATAACCATTACCCCAGGTCTGAAGACTACTATAATAAAACTAAGAATAATTACGCTATTTCTACAGACTATGTAGAGAAGCCAAACCCTCCTCCCCTCGGAGCAAGTGCAGCACTTAATATTCATTAATAATTTCCCCAGGTTTTATTTTTTCCCCAAAGAAAGTGTTGATATAGCGTTGAATTTAAACTCTGATTTCTATGTACGTTTAAAGTACGTGTACTATAACGTGCAAACAACAAAATCTGTATTTCGTGCGTACCGGTTATTTCTCTCTTTTTCTTCCCTTTAACATCCTATTTCGCCATAAAAGCAATTCATATTTACTTTTTACTGAAATACAAAATAGTATAAAGCCTTATGGTCATTATTATAGACAAGAGGCCCACGGGCCTTATAGGTCACCTGAGTGTTTTAAACTAGAGGCCATGAAATTCGCAGTTCAAAGAGGCACTATTGCTTATCGTAATTAAAGACTTAGCATGCTTACTCTATTTTCTTAGTACCCAAAGGTAGATCAGAGTAACAAAGAGAAAATGCACTTCCACTTTATAACCAGTTGTGCACCTCATCCCAAAGGAACCACTCACCCTGGGGCCAAATATTTCAAAATTTTACAATTAAATTTTATCATAAAATAGTTGATTAATACCAAAGAGCAGATTTCAAAGCATTAATTTATTTTCAGACTATGTACCCCCCCCCCGACCCAGGGAAGGGGGGGGACAAAAAAATAACCATTTTGCTAGATGCACCTTTCTTCATCATAAATATATATTTTTGGATCATTGGCATAAAACCCAGAAGCAAAGGAAAGATTCTCAAAGAATTAATGTATTTTTATCATATAATCAATAGAGCCCCGCCCTATCACCAGAACCCCTGACCCTGGGGCCATAAAATTCACAAGTTTGGAAGAGGCACTCTTGCTCATCATAACTATGTACCTACTTAGTTTATTAAATACCCAGGAGCAGAGAAGAAGATTTTCAAAGAATAAATGCATTTTCATTATATTACCAATAGAGCCCCGCCCTAACACCAGAATCCGTGACCCTGGGGCCATAAAATTCAAAATTTTGGAAGAGGCACTCTTGCTCATCATAACTATGTGCTTGGTTAGTTTATTTGATACCCAGGAGTAGAGAAGAATATTTTCAAAGAATTAATGCATTTTCACTATATAATCAATAGAGCCCCGCCCTAACACCAGAATCCCTAACCCTGGGGCCATAAAATTCACAATTTTGGAAGAGGCATTCTTACTCATCATAAATATGTACTTAGTTAGTTTACTTAATACCCAGGAGCAGAGAAGAAGATTTTTAATGAAATTATGCATTTTCACTATATACTTATTTAGCCCCGCCCTAGCACTAGAACCCCTGACCCTGGGGCCATGAATTTCACAATTTTGGTAGAGGACTCAATGCTGATTACAATCATGCAAACAGTTTCACTGCTTGATGTCCAGGAGTAAAGAAGAAGATTTTTAAAGATTGCACTAATTTTAGTGGTTTTGGCCCCATCCCTCAGGCCCCAGGGGGGCAGGGACCATAATATTCACAATTTTTGTTCCCCTTCACCCATAGATGCTGTATACCAAATTTGGTTGAAATTGGTTAAGTGGTTTCAGCGAAGAAGCTGAAAATGTTAAAATGTTAACACACGATGTACGACGGACGACGGACGAAAACGGATAGCAATAGGTCACCTGAGTTTACTCAGGTGACCTAAAAAGAAAATAGGTTTAAATAGCGAATCTCTTTTTAAGGACAGATGATGCAAACAAATTTTATTTAATCTCAAAGGCTTAGAAAAGTGGATAATCCTTTTTTTTCCTTAGACAGTTGGAAAATGAAATTGATTTAAAAATTGAAATCCAGAGGAAGGTAAGAAACTTCATCAAACCAGAAACATGTGGGCAGATTCTTAAAAACAGAATTATTATAACAATCAGAAGTACTGTGAGCACTTAGTTCAGTAAATGATACCCCTCCGCCGCCTATATGAATATAAGGGCAAAGTCTATGTTTTGTCATGGAAAACCCAAAGTATTTGTCCAGCCGGAACAGAAAATAGCCCTTGCGCGGTGCAACTTTGTAAGATTCCGTTTAAGAGTTATAACATTTTATTCAGTATTCTACCACGATTATTGTCGACTTCAAACAAAAGTCGCGGCCATTATTCTCCTATGGTCTTTCATAATTTTTGCTTTAGGAAATTCCTAATATCTGTCTGATCAGAAAAAAAAATCTAGGAGATTTATTCAGTGGTCTGGAAAGATTTGCAGACGTGAAATGAAAAAAAAAGAAGGCCCTACAACCGTATCCTTATAGTTGATTTCTATAACAAAAACAGTTCATTTGTCAGAGATGACCAACTCTCGGAAAACTACGTACCTAAGACAGAAGAATGGGGTTGTGATGGTCACCATGTTCTTTCTGGGAAAGGATATCCTTATCCAACCATCCGTTTTCCGAGAATTGGTCATTTCTGAGAAATGAACTGTTCTTGTTATAGAAATCAACTTGTATGGTAAGAAATACAATACTAAAAAAAAAAAATTTAGCGTCTATGTACAGAATGCTTCAGAGCATGTCACGTGACCACCTGGACCAAGTGATTCGCGCATGGGCAGTGCGGTGGCAGATATGCATTACAATTGGAGAGGGCTACTAAAAAAGTTATGAACCTTATTTTATTTGTTTTATGGAAGTTATTTAATTTGTTTGCGAACTTTTTGAATTTCGATCATCCATCGTATTCCTATTCATGACGTTGTTATAAATATAACATCGGCTGGACTGTGCATCTTCTGTTTACGAAGTTAAATTTTAATATTGATAACGCTCGTAAATTATTGCGTATTGTTTTAATTACAATCTTTACATAAATATACTAGCACACACAAGGCAATGTGGCATAAAAAAGAAAAATAGTGTGCATCCATGGGATATGTGATGAAAATTCAGAATTCATATTTCTGACGTTATCATGAAATAAGAGTTACATTAGACTGCCCCGTGCGGCATGCATATTCAAAGTATTTACACCTATAATGTTCCGTAAATAGTGTGAATTGTTTTAATCTTTTGTATATTTATTCAATCATCGTCTATATTAAGACATTGTCGTACATGTTTGTCATCATTGCGGACTTTATAAAGAAAATTGAAGCATTTGTCCTCGAACTTTTTTGGGCAACACTCTTACATGTTCGGAGAGACGAACAATACCATCATTTACATACCCCGTACTTTTCAAGTTGAGGCATGGTAAATTCTGAATTTTAATTTGCGAAGAAATTTCTTTTTAAAAAACAACAAACAAACAAAGAAACAGGTGTAAAAATATGCCATTCTTTATTGGTTGTAATTATTTCAGTGTTTGTATGTTGTCTTTAATTGCAGTTGTTGTCCTTTTTGTTGTCTTTGTCTTTTTGCGTTGTTTGTCTTTCTTGTGGTGTTTATTCTTTTTGCGGTGCTTCTGGTCACGTGGTCCCTCCTCGGGTCCAGGCTCATTATGATAATCTTCAGAAAAAGGGAAAATTTCATCATCTGTTGGTAAAGGGAAAACATCATCTGTTGTTAAAGCGAAAATTCATCATCTGTTGGTAAAGTGAAAACTTCATCATCTGTTGGTAAAGTGAAAACTTCGTCCGTTGGAATTTCAGATGGAAAAGTAAAATCGTTGGAATTTCAGATGGAAAAGTAAAATCAGTCCACGGCATTTCTGATGATGAAGGGAGTGGCATCTCAGATGATGAAGGGCCTGGCATCTCAGATGATGAAGGGCCTGGCATCTCGGATGATGAAGGGCCTGGCATCTCAGATGAAGAGGGGCATGGCATCTCAGATGAAGAGGGGCCTGGCATCTCGGATGATGAAGGGCCTGGCATCTCAGATGATGAAGGGCCTGGCATCTCAGATGAAGAGGGTCCTGACATCTCGGATGATGAAGGGCCTGGCATCTCGGATGATGAAGAGCGTGGCATCTCGGATGATGAAGGGCCTGGTATCTCAGATGAAGAGGGGCCTGGCATCTCAGTTGATGAAGTGAGGGGAATTTCTGATGAAGAAGGGCGGGGCCTTTCAGTTGAAGAGTTTTCAGTTGAAGGAGTGTCTGTCGCTGAATTATCCGATTCGTCCGTCACTGGATTGTAGGTATTGTCTGTGACCTCTCTTCGCCCGATCTCATTTTCTGTTTTAAAAAAAATCTTTATTGACTGCATGAAAATGTGAAGTCGCAGTATGTAAATAAAAATTACCAATCCAAGTTTCATCTGGTGCAAAACATTTTATAATATGGAAACAAATGAAATCATTTTATTATAACTGTTTGATAACTGAGTGGTAATTTATAATTTAAAGTTTGAAAATCTTGTGACAAAGATATTTCCCACATTGGTTCTACCTTAAAAATATTAAATTCCCACAAAAAAATAAATCAATCTGAGTCACTCTAGCCTCATCATTTTAAGGACCTCCTATCCTTACCATTCAGGTTGTGAAAATCAAGCATTGACTAAAAACGCTCACAAAAATGTCTCTGATTTCTTAAAGTAACGTGCTCTACCCATGATAATTTTTCAAACTTAATTTTTAGAGTCAATCATGTTATATATGGGAAATAAGTAAATTAAATATCTAAGAAATGCGATTAAAAACACCTGCAATGTATTTTCCAATTCAAATTTGATCAAAAGACATATTTTAGAAATAAAAAATCATAGGTATGTCCAGGCTTTTGAAGAAATTACAAATAAGGTGCTTTATTTTTTTTTCTATTTACTACGATCATTTTACAATGCATAGTGTATAAAAAAAAATTTCAATCATTGCAAATTAAAACACAATTGATCACTTAATTTCATATCATGTTAATAAACATGTTTAGATGAAAATAATCCTCAATTCCTTTAAATAGGTAATTTTAAAATACCTTTATATGGTAAAAAATTTCGACTTTATAAAATACCTTTCTGAGAACTCCAAAACACTTTGAAGCACAATGAAAATTATTGCATAAAAGAATTAAATTTTGAATCATCGGTTTGAGAGTTTTTGAATTAAATCGTAAATTAAAAGTTATCCAACAAACTGCCTGATAATCGGAGTACCTTAAGAATTAAAGTAAAAAAATAAAATCATTCCAGATAGACTCAGTATATGTACTAAGTATTTATAGTATTTACATATTACTTATTTATAAATAACTCACCTAGGATCTTCAAAAATTCTCTCTTTGAAATCTGAAAAAAAAAGTTCATGGTACTAAACAATGCTCTCATTATCGAATTATTTCACTCATTTGATTCAAGCTAAATTTTTTGGAAAAATTAGATTTAAATTATAACTACATGTACTAAATTCATGCTCTTTTTTAATAAAGATTTAATGAAACGTGTTCACGAGAAAACTCAAATTATTTATTCCTAAATTAATTGTAATTACAACAGATAAATAAATGAATTTTATTCAAAAATATATATCGAAAAAATGAATTCAAAAACTTTTATTTTTTTCTTAATTTAAAGAGAGATATATAATTTACAAACATACTAATGTAAAAAAAAAAAAAAAATGAAAATAACAACTATAGGGCCATGTTTTAACGAATAAAATATATAAGTCTCACGGCGAGATTTTTACTTTTTTATTCAAAGTTGCACCAAAAAAAAAAATTAAGTGAAAAATATTTGTGCAGAATAATAGAGGTGGTTTTAGAAGGCTAACATTTTAAACGGCACAGAGGGTTTACAATGTTTTATATCTAGAAATTTATTTTTTGCATCATCTGCAATGAAAAAAGGTCAAAAAATAAATACGAGTCCAGGCATCTATTTTGTTTATATCATCTCTTCTTGATTATTGAACAAAGTTTTTGATAAATTTAGAAGTTTATTAATTACCTTGAATGCTTCGCCCAATGAGAGATGAATTAACAGCACAATAACGATATAGGTCCGCATATTGAGTCCGAGTCTCCTAAATATGGCTCAACCTGAGACTACTCAAGACTGCTTAAGACTAGTCAAACTAAGACTATAGCCACAATATATTATATATACAGACTGTAGAGAATTCTAACCCTTCCCTCTGAGCAATTGCGTTCTTATTCATTAACAATTTGTCTGGGATTTATCTATTTATTTTTTTTTTAGGAAAACGCTGAATGTGGAAAATAAACTCTGATTTATATGTAAATGTATTAGAGATCACATGTACTACAACATGTAAGTAAACAATGTTATCAGCGTAAATCGTGTCCCGGCAAGTTAACGTTGTATCTTTTTCTTCGTTTTTTTTAATCCAGTTTTGGAACAACATATCAATATTTATACTAAGTAGTATAAGACCTTGAGATTAGAATTCTAAAAAAAATTGGAAAATAGCCTTAAAATCCTTATCTTTAATAAAAACATTTTGTGTGTATATATATATTTTAATTCCAAAGTACACGCATGTATACAAGTTTAGTTTTCTTTGTTGAAATAATGATGGATAGGCATTTTTTGCTCCTGGGGATTTTTCTATTCGTTTGAGAAATAATTCCCAAAGATGATGATTTTTTAAAATCAAGATTATGTATATTTAAATAACGAAATCAATGTATATGAGGACAGTACTAATTAATTAGAATTTAAAAAAAAACAGGTGGAGATGGATTGGCCACGAAATTTAAGCCAGCAAACGATATCATACAAGAGTAGCACTAAGAGCACTGGGCTGAGTTACTCAAAACACTGGTTAACCTCTGGTTAAATCTCTTATTTAGCGGTTAACTTTTAACCATTGATTAAATTCTTTTGCTCCATCAAGTAGATTTAAAGCTAACATTTTTTTATTAATTGATGAATCTTCAAAAAGTGAGAGATTTAAACTGAATAAAAGAAAGCATGCGGTTTTAAGACCCCCTCCCCTGTTTTACATGTAGAAAGGTTTGCATACGCTTGAATTTTGTTTTCAGCATTTTTTCTTCTTTAAAACAGAACAAAATACAGTGAACTTTTGACCAATGATTATAAATTCTGTTGCTCAAAATTTATCCACTGGTTAACTTTGCTACCCAGTGGCTAAACCTTGGCTAAAGTTAGCCATTCAACAGAGGTGAGTTAAGTCTCTTATCCAGGGGATAATAATGGATTCCTGTTTGTTATAACATATTTTATGCCAATTTTTGCAGACGACAGCAAAAAAATTAGGGTATACTGACATTTTACACATGATTTCGAATCTCAGGAATACAGGGAAAGATACACATTTTCAAAGAAATCTGTTAAATACATCACGAACTAATTAGAACCGAAATTATGCCGCCCTACTCTAAGATCCCACTGGCACTCCCTGGCAAGTAAGCCAAGTTGACATGGCCCTAAGATTTTTTGCAACAGGGGATAATATGAGAACTATTGGTGTTACGTTAGTATTTCATACGTCCAGTGTCTATAGACGTGTACATGTAAGGAATGTGTCGGAAGCTTAGGCGAATATATAAGCGAGAAGCCATTATTATCCACTGGATAAGAGACTTAACCCACCTCTGTGGAATATAAAAAGATGAAAGTTATAACTGTTGAAACAGAACTTACATGTACTTCGGTAGCTGTGGAAAGGATAGCCAGAAATAGAGAAGAATGAAAATACCTATAGTCCTTGAGACACGGAACACGTTTACAATATAGTTTAGCATAAATGAAGGCATTTAATGGAGATCCTAATGTGATCCAAGTATATAATTACATGCAATGATGTTTCAAAGGAGAAGATGATGTTATTATATAGAGAAAAAAATCCTTTCAGCTTTAATGCAAAATGAATATACGACTCGTATCATTTTTTTTCTCTAAATCATAGAGATCATGCACATTGTGTAAATACAGCTACTTTAATCTGAATAAAAGAAAGCATGCGGTTTTAAGACCCCCCCCTCCCCTGTTTTAGAAAGGTTTGCATACGCTTGATTTTGGTTTTCAACGTTTTTTTTTTCTTCTTTAAAACAGAACAAAATAGAGTGAACTTGTAGATCTACTTACAATTAAATTGTTGTAAATTTAAGCGTTATACAACTTTGTTTTTTATTCGTCCTCATATATTTAATACGATTTTTTTTTTGTACTTTTTCAAAGAAAACGTGTTTAATGTATCCAAAAATAAAAATAAAGATTTAAAAACAAATGTGATCATGTTGGTAATGTATATATACGTAAAGAATAAAAAAGGGGGGTCAAAGCCCGGATAATTTTCGATTATAAGCAAAACACAAATATGAAAACATAGAAATAGACGGGCCAATATCCATGGATAAAACAGTAACATAATGAAAAAAATATTATAATTAGATTTAGCATATTTTTCTGATCATCGTGAATCTGCGGAACGAGATGGAAACTCCTTATCGAACGACTTACCTAATATTCTACAAATTAACTCCCCCTACCGGAACTCTTTTAATAAAGAAAGTAGGAAAAGAAATGACCAATCAGAAACGAAGATGGAGGTACCGCGGCCTGACGATTTCGCGCGAAATGCTGACTGAGAAAGAAAACGGTAAAATACACTGTAATTGATATTTATCATTTTCCTTAATATATAGTTTGATAAGAGCAGATTTCATGACAAGAATTTTGATAGTCTGTCAATAAGAAGGTATGGTGTAGTCGGGGAAAGGGGGCAAATGTCCCCACAGACTCGCGATCGAGACCCTGTACTGCAAAATTAGGAAATCCTTATTTTACAAAGGTCTAGGAGCTTTGGATCTGTGACTAAATGGGCATTAATAACTCATTTTACCTTCGTGACATATCTCATGTGTTATTGTTTACTGTTCTTTGCAGTTAAACTTGTATTTTAGTCCGTATCACGTGAACTCGGAAAGCATGGGGGACATCAATGTTGATGTTCTTCTACAGACCCTGGAGTCCAAGTCAGCGTCACAGGAAGAGAAGAATGATGTATATCAACAATTAGCTAAGTAAGACCTTGTTGTAGCTTGCTTAAAAAGAAAACCTTAATCTAATCTTCACAAAGTTTTATTGTAGTGAGATTTTTCTATGCGTTTTGCAGTGAGCAGTTGATACATAGAAAAAAAAAAACTATCGAAGTAGCTCTTGAGTCTTGACGCATGAAAAATCTGCATTCTAACTACAATGTCTACTTTTCATTATTATTATGACTGTCAAAGCACAAACTAACCTTTCAGTTATCTCAGTAAGACAAAGGGATTGTATATGTAAAGTAAGGTCAGTGTAAAACGTTTATTCTCCATGAATCTCGGAGAGAAATGGGGAGAAGAAATTGTACAGTTTTGATTTTTCAATGTTGATGAAAAACTTCTAAAAATCAGCCTGTCCAAGTCCTGTATAGAGATAATTTTCCACAAAATCTGTATACAACTTCAAAGATTATTTATAAGGAATCCCTATTCTTTTATAGTCAGTTAAAAGAGGACAGTCTAAGCTTAGTGAGCCTGGATGTTACTAAGAATTCCCGAAAATTCTGTGAGATCCTGAAAACAGACCTACAGCACAACCTTGTCACAGCCAACGGACTCCAGATCCTGGGATTCTGTCTACATGATAATGAGGCTGTCGGGTGAGATGTGTACAATTGTCACATTATATACTGTCTGTAGAAACACAAATTTTCGTGGGCATAAAATTTCGTTGACTTGTCATCTAAAAAGGTTTCAGAGACATACAATTTCATTGTTTTCGAAATAAAATCAATGCAAAATATAGTCATTTAAAAATTTCTTGTGGGATTTATTTTTGTTGATGATTGTTAACATCAAAATAAACGAAATTGAACCCCGACAAATATTTCTGCTTCACCCATGTCTACAGTATTTTATCTTTATGGCTCATTGGACTGTGCAGTGTTTTCCCTAAGAACTGACTACAGGAAAAACTCTGCAAGGTTCTATGAGCCAAGCAGACATTCATGTATTTTATTTGAAACTTTGTGTCAAAAGAGTTTTTCTTTTAAAATGATTGTTTAACTTTGTTTCAGAAATCTGTCTTCAGACTTGTGTAGAAGTATATTATCCTTACTGTGTGACTCGGTAGAGAAAACGGAGGATAAGAATCTGTGTGCCAAATCCCTCTGGTGTCTTCATCAGCAAAACATTCCTAAAGATGTTGTCTGTCAAGAGGTGAGTGATTTATACTGGTAACTACCCCCCTCTCTCAGTCAACAGATGAATGGTCTACACTGATCAATTCCCATCTTTACTTGTATCCATTAACAGGTGGGGGTTGTTAATGCTGCAACCTCCCCCTCCCTTTATCATGTTTCAACAGGTGAGTGGTTTGTACAGTGGATGGAAAAAAATATGAAATATGTGGGTTACACTGGTCACTTCCCCCTCTCCAAGTGTTGGTCAACAAGTGGGTGGGTCAATAGGAGTTTTCTATAGTTTAATTCTCTCGTCCCGGACGTCCCCCTCCCTCATGCCTTCTATACTTCCATCTCCCCTCACATGAGTCAGCAGGTGAGTTTGGTTTATACTTCTGGTCCCCCCCCCCCATTTTTAAAACCATAATGATTAGAGAAAAACATACAATTTTGAATTTTACTTGACAAAAAGCCAAGTATTTGGGTCAGTTGATAAAATAAACAACTGTAATCAAGCATACAGTTAAACTTGTAGCTACATTACAGATAGTTTGTAATCTGTTGATGTTTTGTTGATTGTAGGTGGAGTCGGTACTATCAGCCGTGGAACAAGCTCTACTGAGGTGGAAAATGCAGTCCTCTGTGGTGGAACATGAAGCCTCGCAAATCATTTACAGGTAAAATATTACAAATCATTTACAGGTAAAATATTACAAATCATTTACAGGTAAAATATTACAAATCATTTACAGGTAAAATATTACAAATCATTTACAGGTAAAATACTACAAATCATTTACAGGTAATATATTGCAAATCATTTACAGGTAAAATACAAATCATTTACAGGTAAAATACTACAAATCATTTACAGGTAAAGTACTAGTCTACAAATCATTTACAGGTTAAAATACTAGTCTACAAATCATTTACAGGTAAAATACTACAAATCATTTACAGGTAAAATACTAGTCTACAAATCATTTACAGATTAAAATACTAGTCTACAAATCATTTACAGGTAAAATACTACAAATCATTTACAGGTAAAATACTAGTCTACAAATCATTTACAGGTAAAATACTACAAATCATTTACAGGTAAAATACTAGTCTACAAATCATTTACAGGTAAAATACAAATCATTTACAGGTAAAATACTACAAATCATTTACAGGTAAAATATTACAAATCATAGAATACTTCAAAAAAAGAATGCCATTCCTCTGAGTCTCGGTTCCAATCCAGAAACATAACGTGTCAATTAAGCATGTATTTTAGAGTAATATGATTAACCTTCTAATATTGACATTGTTATGCAGGTTATTGAAGGATCACCGGCGTGAGATGGAGGGTCACATTGTGAGATGGGGGAAGCTGCTGCTCCCACTAATGGCCCACAAGGCCCCCAAAATACACCAGTCAGCGCTCGAGGTCGTCAAGACAGAGTTACCTGCCCTTCTCTCTCATCAGAGGGAGTTAGTACAAGCTCTAATTCCCGAGTTTAAACTGGTACGTGAGTTATTTTTGTAATATTTTTATACACCTTTGACCTTGATAGCAAAGACTATTTCTTATTTATTTTAGTTAAATAAATTCTTCATTAACCCAAGGCTTAATCAGTGGTATTTCAGACAATCGATAAGATATATAACTTACTGCAATGCATTTTGATATTATGTTAATTGCTATTGCTTGGAAACTGCATTGTGTCACATTAAGCTGTCTCATGCTAGGAGTACGGAAATTTACACTTCCATTGTCTAACCAATCAAATCTTGTAATGCAAGCTACATAGGAAATAAATACACAAAAATATACATTTAGTGTACACACACAACCCAAAAAAGCAAAATGATCAAATCCTTATATTTCCTACCAAAAGAACACTCCATTTTATGGAGATTTGAAGCAACAAATCTAAAGTTGTGTTGTTTTTATCTCTTTATATTCATGTTCTTCATGATTCTTTTCAGAGAATTGGTTCCGAGTTGAAGGCATTTTTTACTAGTCAACAAGAAATGCATGCTTTGGAATGCTGGGAAATTTTTGTGCAGATTTGTGGAAAGGTAAATAGCATTTATGTGAAGTCTTAACTGTTTAGGAGTATTTGTTAATGATAGGATTGAAATCTCAGGTCAAAAACATTACTTTATGAAGAGGATACTGCTAATTTGGTCAGGTGTTTTTTTTAAAATTTATGTATTTTTCTTTAAGAAAAGAATGTTTGTTTCGTTTAAAAAAAAATTAGAATCCTAGATAAATTTGTCCTTTTCAGAATCTCTTCAGTGTGGACCATGTAAGAGTAAATGTCTTCATTATTTTTTTTGTTTATTGATGTGAGGCACCATTTTCCTTTATTCAGGGACTCGCATTTTCATTAGTTACAAATAATAGCTTGCCTCTGTAAAACAAAAACAATTTTGTCTTTTTTTGAAAAGTTAGGCATATATTGTGTTGTTTTGTTTTTTGATGCAGGTATTTTATTGTGAACATAAAAGCATTGCTTGATGGTATTTTTATTACAATTTACACAGTGTTCATTAAATGCAGTATTGACCTCCACAAGAAAACTTCTGTGAATCATAATACCAAAAAATGTAAATTAGGTTACAGTATGATAAATCTATTTTCTTACTGACATAAAAACGATTCTCATGTAGAAGGTAAATGATGTGTTGGGGGGGGGGGGGAATTCAACCCATACACTTTGTGTAAGTAAATTTGTTCCCCTCTCAGTAATTTTATCTTCTTTGTTTTCAGTAGATAAAAGTTCAACCCATGCAAAAGAGGGTTGGATTTAGCAATAGGTGGAATCTATAGGGGCTAGAAAGTTTGGGAAAGATAAAAAGGTCTTTCTCAAATAATATAGAAGTAAACTGTTTTTTAAAAAAGTGATAACATGTTAATTTTGTTTTAGGAACTGCATCATGGGAGTTTTATCAACATGCTTCTGCCAATCATGGAGCTGGCCTTTAAAGGTTCTAATGAGGTCAAGGTTCGTGCTTTCCAGGCCTGGCAGGTTCTTATTGACAACTTTGCCACAAGCCATGGTAAGAAATTGTAATGTTCTGTCTGTGTTAAAGTTCTCCAATAGCATTCTGTACTGTAATATCACAAGCCACAGTGAAACTGCTTAATGTTCTGTCTGTGTTCAAAGTTCTGTGATATCATTTCAATTTCCTTGTAAAATCTGAAATTGTCTTGAAAAAGGATTATTAACTACAGTTGTGTGCTAGATTTTGGTGTACATGTTATGATAATGCTCTGTTTTATGAAAAACTACTTAGGTATTTGAATATGAAAAAATTCCAGACACAATCCTCAAAGTTACTGATTGATTTCAATTTAAGTTCTAAATGAAAAATTCAGTATTTAAAATTTCAGAGATCCTGACTTGCCCCAAGAGAATTAAACTGATAATGCAGGTGTTAAAGATAAACAACGCCAAGACGGAGGCTGTAGCCATGGCTAAACTACAGGTGTGGTGGCACTTTGTCTGGCTCCTTGGACCAAAAGCCCCGGGGAACTTTGAACAGGTAAGTGATGTAGGGACAGGTAGATGGTTGACAAAATCAGGGCAAACACTTTCATTTTGAATTGCCACTAATGATGAAGTCATGAAAATATGCCGTATTTTTACATCAATGAACTTATGATGCTGCATGGTAGTAAAATAGAGATCATGCATTAGGACTGAAATTTTCTTTCTTTCAATACCAGGTAAATATTAAACTTTACAAAACAAATTGTGTAGATTGAGAAAAAAAAGCAGTTTTTACCTACTGGTCACACCTAAAATGATGTAATGGCGCGTCCGTCCGTCAAAAAATAAATTTTTTAAGGATGGCTGTCTGTAAACAATTTTTCAAAATGCTACTCCTCCTACAGTTTTGGTCTGATTTCAATATAACTTGGCACACAAGTAGACTACACTAAGATACATAATTCTGTGCATCGGTTTTTGATTTCAATGAACGGTGTTGCCGTGGTTACTAAAAATAGAAATTTCTTTGAAATTCTTTCAAAATGCTACTCCTCCTACAGTTTTGATCTGATTTTAATATAACTTGGCACAAAAGTAGACTACACTAAGATACATAATTCTGTGCATCAGTTTTTGATTTCGATGAACGGTGTTGCTGTGGTTACTAAAAATAGAAATTTCTGTGAAATTCTTTCAAAATGCTACTCCTCCTACGGATTTGGTCCAATTTCAGTATAACTTGGCACACAAGTAGACTACACTAAGATACATTATTCTGTGCATCGGTTTTTGATTTCGATAAACGGTGTTGCCGTGGTTACTAAAAATAGAAATTTCTGTGAAATTCTTTCAAAATGCTACTCCTCCTACAGTTTTGGTCCAATTTCATTATAACTTGGCACACAAGTAGACTACACTAAGATACATAATTCTATGCATCGGTTTTTGAATCGATGAACGGTGTTGCCGTGGTTACTAAAAATAGAAATTTCTTTGAAATTCTTTCAAAATGCTACTCCTCCTACAGTTTTGGTCTGATTTCAATATAACTTGGCACAAAAGTAGACTACACTAAGATACATAATTCTGTGCATCGGTTTTTGATTTCGATGAACGTTGTTGCCGTGGTTTAAAAATAGAAATTTCTTTGAAATATCAAAATGCTACTCTTCCTACAGATTTGGTCCAATTTTAGTATAACTTGGCACACAAAACTACACTAAGATACATAATTCTGTGCATCGGTTTTTGATTTTGATAAACGGTGTTGCCGTGGTTACTAAAAATAGAAATTTCTGTGAAATTCTTTCAAAATGCTACTCCTCCTACAGTTTTGGTCTGATTTTGATATAACTTGGCATACAAGTAGACTACACTAAGATACATAATTCTGTGCATCGGTTTTTGATTTCAATGAACAATGTTGCCGTGGTTACTAAAAATAGAAATTTCTTTGAAATTCTTTCAAAATGCTACTCCTCCTGCAGTTTTGGTCTGATTTCAGTATAACTTGGCACACAAGTAGACTATACGAAGATACATAATTCTGTGCATTGGTTTTTATTTTGATGAGTGGCAAGGATCATTTTTCTATTTATTGCTGATTTAAAGTCTCAAGTCCCAACTGCTACTTTTCTCTTCCTTTGTTTTAAGTATAAACCAGTAGAGCTACAGTCTCGACAGAGGCTTCTGGTTTAAAACAAATTGTGGTTGTTTTATTTTTATAGGTGTGTTTGCCTCTGTTGCATTTCTGTGTGGGAGGATCTAAGAGTATTGCAGGTGGACTTGGGACACCAAGTAAGTGTTTTCTACTCTCAAAATTTTGAAGTTGCTTGTGCAAATTAAATTGCTCAATGAAAGAAATTAATGGGGTTTTTTTTATCCAATATCTGAAAAAGAAACTATAGATAAGAGATCTATTCTTAGAAACAAAGACTTGGGTAAAAATATTGCAGGGCCCTAAAAGTGTAATCACTGCTCTTCTACAAACTACAGCAAAACTTGGGTTATAACGAAGTGGCTGGGACCTATGAAGTTACTTAGCTATATCTGTGATTCGTTGTAACCGTATAAGAAATTCATTAAATTTATATAGCTGGGGAATGGGGACCCAATATGACTTCGCAATATCCGTGTTCATACTAAACGAGTTTTACTGTAGTACTTATTTTAATGATTTGCCTTTAGTATCTTGTTTCAACATGCCAATATACAAATTACAGTACTTTGGATAAATGCATATATATAGAGTGACAGGGATTTTCCACTGCCCCGTGTAGGGCCATATATAGAACCCATAAAGTTAACTTGATTAAGTTTCTGGTAAAATAATGTCCAGTTTTTTTTTTTAAACTGAATAAAATAAACAAATTTTTTATGAAATTTGGCTAAAAATTTATTAATACCGATCTATCATCTGCTTTATAATTTTGAATAATTAAGGAAAACATCAAATTTATTAATTATAAGTGTTTATTTCTTGAAAAACATCATGCTATAAAATTTCCCAATTATTGATAAAATGCCGTTAAATTCCCAATTCCAAGGGCCTGGGCCCCATTCCCAAAACGGTGTGGAAAATCCCTGAGTGAAAAAGGATTGGCAATAAATGTATAACTTTATATGAATGGAAGGGTAGAGAGAGAGACAGTAACGTCTGAATATTTCCTTACTAACTCGCAGCTAATTGTAGATGTTTCCTTTCTCCTTGCCTATTTGTATACCGATACACTTGAAACCGAATCTCAGAGTTTTACATTAGCTAAAAAAAAACACGCAAGTAATATTTTTTGGGAAATTATTTTAAGGAACTCTTCCAAATGGTACCAGCCCCAAGACACCGAGACTGAACTTGAGTGGAGGAAGTACGATGGGGTCGACGTATCCCAAGATTCCCTGTCTCCAGCTAAGAGGGTGCGAGGTGCTGGCACATCTCCTGGGGCGCGTGCCTGAAGATCTGGACATCCCCAAGTTCTCCTTCTCTCTAGGTAATGAGACGCTGGGGATTTGGTCTCTGTGGACTTATTGTTCTCATAGTACCTGAAGTTTGAATTTTTTCAAAGCATCATAAAGCATGTCCATACAATGCTAAATTCCGTAGGGTATTAGATGTCAAATTTGCTATAATTCAGCGTCATTTAATGAATTAAACATTTGCATACAATTATTAGTTGCACATGTTGTTAATTTTTTTATGATCATGAAAATATTAGCATCCCAAAGACCCAAGAATCAAACATCTTTGCATAGATAAATGTACATGTTACTAATTTCAGATTATTTGGGAAATTTCTGTAAGAGATAAAGTCTTCACAAGGATCATAAAGTTCATGTGAAATAGAGTGAATCTTAAATTTCATTCCCTCTTCTCTAAATTTCAGATCCTTTGACACATGACTTGATTACAGGTCCGGGGTTTTTTGTCAAGCAGTCCAATGTGTTTGTTAACTCTGCTACAGAGCTTATTTGTGATCTAGGGTCACAGATTCCAGGTTTGTATTTTAATCCAATGTAAATGCTTGTATGACTTTCTTTCAATCTTAAAAAGTTTTTTTTTAAAATATATTTTTGTAAGAAACATGTAATATGTCTGTTAAAAATTGCTGCTAACATATAAAAATTGTGTACAGAAAATTTTCTGAAATCTAACTTTTAAGGTACATGTACATTTACCTAAAAGCATTCCAACATGATGGAAGAATTGAATTTTCTTTAGGTTTTGTAGCTCACCAGAGCCGAATGTGGTGTGGCCCATGGGCTTCTTGTCTGTAACCTTTTCATTGAAAAATCTTTAATTACAGAGGGTCTACTTCTACATATCTGGTTTTCTTTGATTGCACACATGAGGAACGGTCTGGAAAGTGGGTCAAGGTCGGAGATGAAGGATGCCTTCACTGTATTCCTGACCCAGTTTCAGGTCATTGTTTTGAGTGGAGCTCTAGAGCCTAAGATAATCCTGGTAAGTATTGAAAGAGTAAAATAAAAGGGAACAGCATCTGAATTATATTGATAAACTAAATCAAAAATTAAAAAAATTGAATTTATGGGCCTTTTCTCTTGGTTGTTGGAGGTAAGGCTCAGAATTGGTTGACTGAAGCTCTCATTATTTGTTTCAGAAACTGTTCAATGCAGTGTGTTGTTTACCAAGCAAAGCTCTGAATTCGACAGCATACAATGTGAACTGTGGAGAAAAGCTACATGTAAGTTCCATAAATAAGAAGAGTATGTCAGAAACAATGCTTGTACATTTTCCTCGAGTTGTTTTATACACACTAACAGTGAAGAGTCGCTGAGAAATAGTGCTCAAAGAAATTAAATAATTTTCTACATATAGAAAAAAATTATTGTGCAAAAATGTACAAGTAAAGTAGTAGATATTTTCAATGCTTGCTCTGTTTAATTTGTGTGTTATGGAAAAAAATGGAATAACTTTGATTTGTTCCTACTGCACTGTGTTAGCCGTGCATTGTAAATGTGGATTTTTGTTTGTGATAATTCATGTGAGTAATTGTAGTAAAAACTTTGAACTGTTGTCTGTCCTTCAGGGTTCACCTGCACTCTTCCTGATGCAGTTACTGCTGACTCCTAGACTGTTGACAGATTGTTCCTCATTGGAAAGGTAGAAAGCAGAGGCGCTTCAAACTGATTAAAAGAATGTTTTTATTGTACATGTATTTTGAATAAGTTAGATGAGAAATGTTTTGATTTTCATACATGGACAGGAATATTATTGTGATTGTAAAAAGTTTTAAGTATCCCACGCATTTACTACCATGCTTCTTTCTAAACAAAAGTAGGGGGATTTACATCAATTTAATTGCAATTCCTGTGCATTTAATTGGTTAGGAGTGATGATTTTTGCCTATGTGTTCAATACATATATACACTCTACATGTATGTTTGCATTTGTTAACATTGGAATCATTATTTATGTTATTTCTATGTCATATGTAGTGTGTTTGTTTTTCAGCTATAATACCCTGTACAGTAAGCTTGTTAACATTGTTGTCGGTGGACCAGGCTCGCTCGAGTTCACTCAATCCGTGCTACATCTACTGGACGTTAACTCTGAGTTTATAGAGGGAGCTGAGTCACTGTGGAGATTTTGGAGTACGGTGGTCAACTCACTGCAGCAGTTCATTGTTAAGGTAATTTACATACATGTAAAAAAAAATAACAAACACACACACATATTGTAAATCAAGTATTCTTCACAGGAACTTTTACATGTATTTGTGATTTGTCAGATTGAATTCTACCTGGTATCTATCTGAGACAATATAATTTTTGCGAGTGAATTATTTCACAATGTACATATGATAAGCTAAAGAAATCAATAATTGTGAATTTTTTTTTTTTTTTGCACGATTGTTTTATTCAAAACTGTTTAAAAATGGCCTAAAAGTGCTGGAAAAGTGCTAAGAAAAATAATGTTGCTGGTATGTACAAACCTTGACAATACAGCTTGAATAATGCAAGTGTTTTGTAAATGGTAAAGAGCTGTTTTTGACTAAAAATGACATAAACATAGGACATGACACAATTTTGTTATTTTCAGACAGGGGAGGTAAACCAGGGTGATGCTTTGGAACACAATTTTAGTTGTCTGTATGCTGTCCTGCTTTTCCCCATTAAACATCAGCTCCCAGAGAAGATGCCACAGGTGAGTTGTCAGAGTTGGGGGGGGGGGAACATGATCATGTCATGTTTATTTCGTAAGCACGTTCACTGTATAAATGATTAATCCACAAAATTATATCCTCAGAAGTAAAATTTTGTTTTCCCATGAACATTGATCCCAACAAATTTAAATGAGCATTAATGATGCAGGCATAAAAAATTCCTTCCTAAAAAATTTGTTATTTCATGCCTTTTGAATGTTGCCATCATTTTTAAAGTTTTTTTGCTTTCAGTTTTTCACTCGTGTTACTTCTAAACTGGACTTTCATTGTCTGGATGAGCTTTTTACAACAGAAAGTAATAAAGAGTCTTGTATTATTTTCTCTTTGTAGGTGTCAGTGAAAACTCTACAGAAAACTTGGACTGAGGTCTATCAAACGTTTGCCCGATTATCTGCCCTTGTTACGAATGCTGAGGCTAACATAAATTGTGAGGATCTATGTCACCAAATCAACAAGAGTCTGAAGGATGAAGATTCCCTCGTAAGTTAAAAAAAAACTACAATAGGGGTAAATTATTCCCTTCCCATCTCTTTATAGCCTCAATAGAAATTAGAAATGGTGATTAGAAATAGCTACTTTTACTACAATTGTTGTTTAAATCTTTTCATTTTAAAATAGGGATGTCAATTTTACTTGGGCAGCTTAGTCGAATAGTCGGATGCTTTAGTCGAACGATAGTCGAATATTCGTTTTAATTATTTTTTCATATCATCTTCACTGTTTGTCTTTACAGACTAGTTTACAATATTTAACCTATGCTATCACCGTTATACAACGAATTTCTGAATTGTAAACATGTAAGTAGTACAATAAAAACTATACATCAATATGTATCCAATGTATTTAATTTCAAAATTAAAATACTAGCTGCACATTTTATCTAAATGCAGGATATCAAAATCTTGATTTGTCCTTTCTTTACATAACGATAGTACGTGTATCCCATAATTGAAGCCAATTTCTACGTGTCCGTCAATGACCTTTGACAGGTAAACAATTAAAGTGTGTCTCATAAAAACAAAGAGAGAGAGAGATAGCTTGGGACAAATTTTAATTATGAAATTTCGTGCAAACAATCAATGATTGCATGAAATTAATATCAGAAAAAGAAAACACGGTTTAATTACTCGCATAACTGACCCCAATTTACATGTATTTTGAAGATATGTTTGCCGAAAATAAATCGACTTACAAATAATTTCCTTTGAACAGTTATACCGTACCCTTAATTTTTAGCTCTACTGGTCAGAGACCAGAAGAGCTTATGCGATAGTAATGCGTCCGTCGTCCGTCCGTCTGTCTGTCTGTCTGTCTGTCTGTCCGTCTGTAAACAATTTTTCAAAATGCTACACCTCGTATAGTTTTGGTCTGATTTCAATATAACTTGGCACACAAGTAGACTACACTAAGATACATAATTCTGTGTATCGGTTTTTGATTTCGATGAACGGTGTTGCCATGGTTACTAAAAATAGAATTTTCTGTGAAATTCTTTCAAAATGCTACTCCTCCTACAGTTTTGGTCTGATTTCAATATAACTTGGCACACAAGTAGACTACACTAAGATACATAATTCTGTGTATCGGTTTTCGAATTCGATGAACGGTGTTGCCGTGGTTACTAAAAATAGAAATTTCTGTGAAATTCTTTCAAAATGCTACTCCTCCTACAGTTTTGGTCTGATTTCAATATAACATGGCACACAAGTAGACTACACTAAGATACATAATTCTGTATATTGGTTTTTTATTAGGTCACCTGAGTAAACTCAGGTGACCTATTGCTATCTGTTTTCGTCCGTCGTCGTTCGTTCGTCGTACGTCGTTCGTAAACTTTTGAACATTTTCAGCTTCTTCTCTGCAACCACTGAACCAATTTCAACCAAATTTGGCACAAAGCATCTATGGGTGAAGAGGAACAAAAATTGTGAATTTCATGATCCCTGCCCCCCTGGGGCCTGAGGGGTGGGGCCAAAACCACTAAAATTAATGCAATCTTTAAAAATCTTCTTCTTTATTCCTGGAAATCAAGCAGTCAAACTGTTTGCATGATTGTAATCAGCATTGAGTCCTCTACCAAAATTGTGAAATTCATGGCCCTGGGGTCAGGGGTTATAGTGCTAGGGCAGGGCTAAATAAGTAGGTAGTGAAAATGCATTATTTCTCTGAAAATCTTCTTCTCTGCTCCTGGGTATTAAATAAACCAACTAAGTAGTTAGTTATGATGAGCAAGAGTGCTTCTACCAAAATTGTGAATTTTATGGCCCCAGGGTCAGGGTTTCTGTTGTTTGGGCGGGGCTCTATTGATTATATACAGTGAAAATACATGATTTCTTTGAAAATCTTCTTCTCTGCCCCTGGATATTAAATAAACTAACTAAGTGCATAGTTATGATGAGCAAGAGTGCCTCTATCAAAATTGTGAATTTTTTGGCCCCAGGGTCAGGGGTTCTGGTGGGGGGGGGGGGGGCGTTATAGATTATATAGTAAAAATACATGAATTCTTTGAAAATCTTCTTCTCTGCTCCTAGATATTAAATAAATTAACTAAGTGCATAGTTATGATGAGCATGAGTGACTCTACCAAAATTGTGAATTTTATGGCCCCAGGGTCAAGAGTTCTGGTGTTAGGGGGGGGGGGGGGCTCTATTGATAATATTGTGAAAATACACGAATTCTTTGAAAATCTTCTTCTTTGCTCGTAAGTATTAAATAAACTAACTAAGTGCATAGTTATGATGAGCAAGAGTGCCTCTACCAAAATTGTGAATTTTATGGTCCATGGGTCAAGGCTTCTCTTGTAGGGGAGGGGGGGGGGGCTCTATAGATTATATAGTAAAAATACATGAATTCTTTGAAAATCTTCTCTGCTCCTAGTTATTAAATAAACTAACGAAGTGCATAGTTAAGATGAGCAAGAGTGCTTTTACCAAAATTGTGAATTTTATGGTCCCAGGGTCAGGTGTTCTGGTGTTAGGGTGGGGCTTTATTGATTATATAGTAAAAATACATGAATTCTTTGAAAATCTTCTTCTCTGCTCCTAGGTATTAAATAAACTAACTAAGTACATAGTTATGATGAGCAAGAGTGCTTTTACCAAAATTGTGAATTTTATGGTCCCAGGATCAGGGGTTCTGGTGTGTGTGTGTGTGGGGGGGGGGGGGCTCTGTTGATTATATAGTGAATATACATTAAATCTTTGAAAATTTTCTTCTCTGTCTCTGGGTATGAAGCAGATGAACTACCTAAATAGTTATGATGAGCAAGGGCCCTAATCTTGCAGAATTTTGAATTTCAAGGCCCCAGGGTCAGGGGTGGGGGTGGAGCTCTACTTATATACTAATGAATTAATTGTTTGAAATCTGCTCCTTTGTATTTATAAAACATTTATTTATTTTTTGATAGGCAATTTTAACGGTGCCTTTTTAAAATTTGTGCAATGTGTGGACCTAGGGTCAGGGGTTTATTTCACAGTGTTAGGGGCACTACTGATTATTGCTGAATATTACTGATTAGTTGGAATGCATTTTGTTCCCTTACCTTGCGTATGGGTATTCAGTACCCCTGCGAGGTGATCATGAATAATTCATGGATTTCCTTGAATTTTTAGGTCACCTGAGTAAACTCAGGTGACCTATTGCTATCTGTTTTCGTCCGTCGTCGTTCGTCGTACGTCGTCCGTCGTACGTCGTTCGTAAACTTTTGAACATTTTTAGCTTCTTCTCTGGAACCACGGAACCAATTTCAACCAAATTTGGTATACAGCATCTATGGGTGAAAGGGAACATAAATTGTGAATTTCATTGTCCCTGCCCCCCTGGGGCCTGAGGGGTGGGGCCAAAACCACGAAAATTAGTGCAATCTTTAAAAATTTTCTTCTTTACACCTGGACATCAAGTAGTCAAACTGTTGACATTATTGTAATCATCATTGAGTCCTCTACCAAAATTGTGAAATTCATGGCCCCAGGGTCAGGGGTTCTGGTGTTAGGGGGGGCTATATAGATTGTATAGTAAAAGTTCATTATTTCTTTGAAAATCTTCTCCTCTGCTCCTGGGTATAAAACAAACTAACCAAGGACATAGTTATGATGACCTAGAGTGCCTCTTCGAAAATTGTGAATTTCATGGCCCCAGGGTCAGGGGTTCTGGATTTAGGGTGGGGCTCTATTGATTATATAGTGAAAATGCATTTATTCTTAAAAAATCTTCTTCTTTGCTTTTGGGTATTAAATAAACCAACAAAGTAAATAGTTATGATGAGCAAGAGTGTGTCTTCCAAAATTGTGAATGTTATGGCCCCAGGGTCAGAGGTTCTGGTGTTAGGGCAGGGCTCTATTGATTATATTGTGAAAATGCATTATTTCTTTGAATATCTTCTTCTCTGCTCCTGGATATTAAATAAACTAACTAAGTACATAGTTATGATGACCAAGAGTGTCTCTACTAAAATTGTGAATTTTATGGCCCCAGGGTCAGGGGTTCTAGTGTTAGGGCGGGGTTCTGTTGATTATATAGTGAAAATGCATTAATTCTTTGAAAATCTTCTCCTCTGCTCCTGTGTATTAAAAAAAATAATTAAGTACATAGTTATGATGACCAAGAGTACCTCTTTCAAAATTGTGAATTTCATGGCCCCTGGTTCAGGGGTTCTGGTGTTAGGGTGGGGCTCTATTGATTATATTGTGAAAATCTTCTCCTCTGCTCCTGGGTGTTAAACAAAATGATTAAGTACATAGTTCTGATGACCAAGAGTGCCTCATCTAAAATTGTGAATTTTGTGGCCTTTGGATGGTGGGTTCTGGTGTTAGGGCGGGGCTCTATTGATTATATAGTAAAAATACATTGATTCTTTGAAAATCTTCTTCACTGCTCCTGGGTATTAAACCAATGAACTATGAACATAGTTATGATTAGGAAGGATGCCTCTTCCAAAATTGTCAATTTCATGGCCCCTGGGTCAGGTGTTCTGGAGTTAGGGTGGGGTTCTATTGATTATAAAGTGAAAATGCATGGATTCTTTGAAAATATTTTTCTTTGCTCCTGGGTACTATGCCAATGATCTAAGTACCGGGGTATATATATTTATGATGGCGAAAGCTGCATCTAGCAAAATGGTTAATTTCATACCCCCTGGGTCAGGGGTATTGGGGGGGGGGTTACATAGTTTGAAAATAAATTAATGCTTTCAAATCTGCTCTTTGGTATTAATGATTCATTTATGATGAAATAAAAATTCCACAATTTTGATATTTGTGCTTCCTGTTGGGTCTTGGACAACTGGTTACAAAGTGGAAATGCATTTTTTTCTTTGTTACTCTGATCTACCTCTGGGTATTAACTATTAAGTAACTAGAATAAGCATACGTAGTGTATAATTATGATAAGCAACAGTGCCTCTTTCAAAATTGTGAATTTCATGGCCTGTGGTTTAAAACACAAACCAAATTCCATTGTTTGAAAGTTGTTATATGATACTCAGGTGACCTATAAGGCCCGTGGGCCTCTTGTTTCGATGAATGGTGTTGACATGGTTACTAAAAATAGAATTTTCTGTGAAATTCTTTCAAAATGCTACTCCTCCTACAGTTTTGGTCTGATTTCAATATAACTTGGCACACAAGTAGACTACACTAAGATACATAATTCTGTATATCGGGTTTTGATTTCGATGAACGGTGTTGCCGTGGTTACTAAAAATAGAAATTTCTGTGAAATTCTTTCAAAATGCTACTCCTCCTACAGTTTTGGTCTGATTTCAATATAACATGGCACACAAGTAGACTACACTAAGATACATAATTCTATGTATCAGTTTTTCACTTCAATGAACGGTGTTGCCGTGGTTACTAAAAATAGAAATTTCTGTTAAATACTCTCAAAATGCTACTCCAAATACAGTTTTAGTGTGATTATAATATAATGTGGCATGCAAGTAGACTACACTAAGAACATAAAGAGACTTAATCAAGGATCATTATTCTATTTATTGCTGTAGAAAAGTTTCAATTCCCAACTGCTTAAGTACTTTTCTCTTCCTTTGCTATAAGTACAAACCAGTAGAGCTTCAGTCTCGACAGAGACTTCTGGTTACATCTGAAAATATTGATCTGTAAATAAATGAAATGGGCAAATGTAAGTTTATTGCCATGAATTCAATATTACTTTGATGAAACACATTTTTAACGAATAACCGACTAAAGAAATTTTAGTCGATAGTCGGTATGATCGAACGATAGTCAAGTACTCGAATATTCGTTGACATCCCTATTTTAAAATGTTGTCTTTTATGTAAGAGAAGCCATATTTCAATTAGAAATAAAAAAAAAATAAATGTACTTGTGCTGAATCTCATTGTTGCATATTGCAGTCTCACTTATTGATTGATTGATTAATTTGTTGTGTGTATTTTTGTAGAGCCTTCCATTGATAGATTTTCTGTCACATGCGTCTCAAACGATAATCAATACTTTTGATTTTTCCTCACTGGGAACAAGTAGTGCTTTTAATATTGGTAAGTGTCTGCTAAAGTTTAGATCAGGTCCCTCTGTCATACAATGTGTAGAAGAAGTTGGCTCTCTGGAGAGACATGCCAGATTTATTCACCTGAGTTGAAGTCATAGAATTTTGTTTCCTAGGTGCTCTGCAGGTGAGTCCAGCCAAATGGACCAAGAAGAAACATAAACCAATGGAGAATCTCCACTCCCTGGCTGTCCTTGTAAGACATCTCCTGGAGAGACTTTATACACACATCAGAAGCGGGGAGAAAAAGGTAATGGCAGGACATTAGTCTTGAGGACTACTGCATATAGGGAATATTCCCCCCTCCCTGTTTTATTTTCACTCCTTTTATTTCATTTTCTACACGGAGATGTGAAAATTTAAAACTTGTTGAACTTAACAAAATGTGTTTTTTTCAGGAAGCCTCAAATTCTTTGTCACCTCAGGGGCCAGCCAATGCATTAACGGATTGTCTGTGTACAATGTTTTCTCATCTCTCATCATCCAGTGTGTTAGTGGCTGTGATTGGTCACTTGTCTCAACCAATCGCAGACTTGATTCAGGAATCCATCAAGAAGACGTGTGCCAAATTGTTCAATAATAACTTCATGCAAAAGGTGCAGTATATAGAACTGATATCAACACTGTTCACTTACTTCTGTCTCTTGATAGACTATTCAGTTCCTACATGAAAATGCCAGAGCACCATAGAAATAACATTGTCAATCTGTCTGTCTGTCGAAACATTTTTTTGTAACACAATAACTGAGCAGTAATAAGAAATGAAAGTAAAAAATAATTTTATTGCAAGATTTATTTAATGATGTTATTAAAGAAAATACAAAATAAAATCTATAAAAGAATTTATTGTAAACCTGGTAGAGCTTTGTGATGGCATCTTCCTAACGAATGGATTTTATTTTGTAACCCAGTTGGAGAAGCTCTGGAGTGATATCTGTACGTCACTTCAGACTCGTTATCTGGGGACGTACGACTCGGACTTCTTGTCTAAGTTGTCGCCCTTGTTGGAGGCCACGTTTCTCCACCCACGTCGTGCCGTGAAGAACCAGACGGCCATGTTTTGGAGCGCCACCTTTGGGCGAGCACCTCACCTGCTGTACCCAGAAAGCCTCAGGTACGTGTAGTGTATCAGCGTGTTTTAGAAGTTCAATTGTTAGCAGAAGATTAAACAATTTGCAAGTCTTGTCACTGCTTATAAGTCTATCTCAAAAGAAAGCCCCAGAGAGAGTGTGTGAGAGAGAAAGGGAGAACCCCCAAAAAACCTTGTTGAAAGATTTGCAAGTCAGACACTGCTTTTGAATTAGCTGCAAAGAAAACCCTTTTAATTGTCCCAAGAGAGACAAAGAAAAAAAAAGTATCTTTTGATTTGACAAACTTTATTCTGTACTGAAAACACAGCTTATTATGAGATGGTGTTGTACTATATATTTGACTGTAGAAAATAGGACTTCGTGCGTACACATGTACACAGTATGCATGATCAGAAGTGCTTTTATTTAACAGGCCAGTCCTAGCAAAGATCAAGGAAAAATCTTCAATCCTCCTACCAGGCTGGGTGTCGATACCTGTCACTGTAGTGGAGGAAACTCCTGTCAGTCAGATGAGTCAGGTAAGAATTCTTTGATCCTCCTATGGGGCTGGGTGTCTATACTGTCTCTATTGCAAAAACTCTTTGATCCTCCTACGAGGTTAATTTTTATACCTGTCACAGGGGGAAAGGAATCACCATTGTGTCTAGTACCTGTTTGTGAGGTTTTCACGGTTGTGATAGAACACTCTTCTAATACTTCAGGAATCACATTCTAGTTAGTATAGTATGCCAGGGCATCAACGATAGTGGGAAACATGAAATAATTTGCATAATGGGCGAAGTCTGTTTCGTGAAATAAAAGTTCATTATACATTAAACAGAAATATTTTTGTCAGATCTGTACCATGTTTTGATGTAAATAGAAAGAAAGGGAAAAGGAAAAACATTTATATTTTACAACATGCTTTTATTCCTTCACATTGTAGCCGGATTCTCAGGCCCCTGAGCCTTTTATACCCGGGATGCCATCACCCAGGAAAATCCATGGCAGCTTTCTTAACAAGGCAGTGTCCCCCAACATCAAAAACTCTCCAGCACGCCACACAGAGAAAGTAACAAGATCACCCGGCGCCATCCGAAAAAATCTCTCTGTAAATGATCTACAGAAGGAGGTAGGATGTACACAATAATTACAGTACTACAGTAAAACTTGGATATAATGAATTCTGATACAACAGAAAACTTGGATATCTCATCCACAGAAAAACTTGGATATAATACACTCCTATACTACAGAAAACTTTGATGTCTCTTTACAGTAAAACTAACATACAATGAACTCTGATATCGTGAACTCTTACAAAAAAAACATGGTTATCTCATCCGCAGTAAAAAGAATTGTATGACTAAGAAATGTATCATTGAGAACCTGAGAATTAAATCAAAGAAGTTTAATTATTGAGTTGTATTTCTTGATTTTAGGATTTTGTTGTGATTAAATCACCACCCAAGAAGAAGAGAATTTTAACAGAACACCAAAAGGAGGTTTTGAAAGAGAAAAAGTAAGTCTTACGGTTTTCTTACGTACACACTTTAAGTGTTTGACTGAAACCCTTGATTTTTACATAGTGCTCATCTAAGACCTCACCTCACCTGTCCTTTTCCTCTATGTTCACTCATCTAAGACCCACTCTTTATATATACATAGGAAGGAAGTACATGCTAAAACATAGTTTGAAATTAAGTGAGGGAAAAAAGTAAAAGATTGAGACAATTTTGAATTTCCTATATCTTTAGACTGAGAACATGTCTGTGAATTTCAGGGTAATCTATATTTAGACTGAGAACTTGTCTGTGAATTTCAGGGTAATCCCAACCATGTACAATACACTGGATCATTCTCAGGATGTGTCCCTGATGTTTGGGGCGGAGTCTCAGTTTGGATCGGACACTCAGTCTCAGTAAGTGATATGAGCATTCAGTGTGAGTCTCGGTTTGGATTGGACACTCAGTCTCAGTAAGTGATGTGAGCATACTGAGTCTCAGTTTGGATCGGACACTCTGTCTCAGTAAGTGACATGAGCATTCAGTGTAAGTCTCAGTTTAAATCAGACACTCAGTCTCAGTAAGTGATGTGAGCATTCAGTGTGAGTCTCAGTTTGAATCAGACACTCAGTAAGTGATGTGAGCACTCATTGTGAGTCTCAGTTTGGATCGGACACTCGGTCTCAGTAAGTGACATGAGCATTCAGTGTGAGTCTCAGTTTGGATCTGACACTTGGAGTCTCAGTTTGGATCGGACACTCAGTCTCAGTAAGTGACGTGAGCATTCAGTGTGAGTCTCAGTTTGGATCGGACACTCAGTCTCAGTAAGTGACGTGAGCATTCAGTGTGAGTCTCAGTTTGGATCTGACACTCAGTAAGTGATGTGAGCACTCAGTGTGAGTCACAGTTTGGATCGGACACTCAGTCTCAGTAAGTGACGTGAGCATTCAGTGTGAGTCTCAGTTTGGATCTGACACTCAGTAAGTGATGTGAGCACTCAGTTTGGATCGGACACTCAGTCTCAGTAAGTGACGTGAGCATTCAGTGTGAGTCTCAGTTTGGATGTGACACTCAGTAAGTGACGTGAGCATTCAGTGTGAGTCTCAGTTTGGATTGGACACTCAGTCTCAGTAAGTGATGTGAGCATTCAGTGTGAGTCTCAGTTTGGATCGGACACTCAATCTCAGTAAGTGATGTAAGCATTCAGTGTGAGTCTCAGTTTGGATCGGACACTCAGTCTCAGTAAGTGATCTGAGCATTCAGTGTGAGTCTCGGTTTGGATCAGACACTCAATCTCAGTAAGTGATGTGAGCATTCAGAGTGAGTTTGTGAAATTAGCATGCTGTCTTGTGTCAGTGCATTGGAAAACCAGTGCGAGTGTATTGACTTTGCTGTCTGAGTATGTGCAATGACACCCAATGTGAGTACATGTACTGAGCATTACTTACCTAGGAGTTGCAGTGAGCACTGAGTGTATGTGTATTGAGCACGCTATCTGAGCAAGTTCAGTGAGTTTCCAATTTGAATATGTAATTCTGTGAGTTTTCTGTACCCAATTAGCTATAAGCCTGTTTTACTGTAATGAGCTGTTACTCTTCTACATGTATTTACACATATATGTATGTTTAAATACTTGTTTCTGTATTATAGGCCACCTACACCAGATTCACTGAATGTGATTGACTCGAGTCTATCCCAGTACACCTCACAGGTACAGTTATAAACTTTGTATATCGGAAACTGTCTAATCCGAAGTGTGTAATCCAATATACCCTGACTCAAAATTTCCCAGTACTTGTCAGATAAGACAGGTTTCACTGTATTCAGTTGTCAGGATTGGTTCCTATCTTGTTACTGTCTTTTATAGAGGAAGGATAGACCCACCAAAGGTAGAAACACCAGAAAATCTTCATCAGAAGCTAGCGACAGGGAGGACTCCCAGAATTCCAAGCTGGGAGTCGGAAAACGTCGTCGTTCCGTCCGGTTCAAGGAGACTGTGGAGGATGTCACTCAGGGTGGAGAGGTGGAGAAGAAGTCTGGTCAAGTGGAGGGGGACTGCGGAGAGACGAGAGTGGAGAAACCTCAGGAGTCAGGGGTCAGTCGTACCACGACAGAAAAGTCTCAAAGTCAGGAGGAGTTTGAAGCACAGTGGGATCAAACTCTGTCCAAAATGATGGACGAAGGTAGATGATTGGTTAACTGAATGGGCAGAGATTGTGTTGAAATGAAGAGAAGACATTTGTTGTAACGTTACATGTATGAAGGAAATTTATACAAATTAAGAAATGAAAATGATTTTAAAAAAAGGTGAAATGTGTAAAAAGAACAAAGTACGGTATTGGCCAAAAAATGCCGGATGTCAGACCTGCTCCATTCAAAACATTTTAAAGAGCTTAGACTTTTTAGAATGAAATGATATATAATTTATATACCTGACTTAAAAGTATGCATTTGAAAAATAAAGCTCAATACTGTACCTTTTATAGCAGAACGTCGAGATTTTACGAAGAATTTTGACGCAACGTCGTACGTTTAACGTGTAGTAAGCGTTATCTGAAAATCCTAACTTACTCGCTAGGACACATTTTATTTTAATTTAAAATTTAAGAAATTAAGTTGTTGATTTATTAATACATCATTGTTGTTTTGTTTTTGCTTTTTCATTTATTTATTAGCATTATTATATACTTACAATGTTATAATCCACGAAGGTGTCTCCGCTTTAGTTGATGAGAATTATTAAAAGTCTAACAGAGGAATGTGGAGAAAAAGAAATTCACTGTATTTTCTTTTTGATATTTGCTTTCATTTTATTGCAGTGATTATACGCTCTAAATAATTTTTTTAGCTATTTCTCAAAAATAAATGGAGAAAAAAATTCTATATCAGATCTAGTGAAAAAAATGTACTGATGAAAAAAAAATCGATGTTTCCCCGGCACCAAAAAAGTTCAGTTCTCAAGAATATAGAATATGTAAGGTGCAAGAACAGAAAACTCAAATGTCAAGGTAATATTATTTATATTATATATAATTATTGGAACAGTACTAGTAGTATAGAAGACTATATGGTTATATTTAATGTAAAGTAGACCCCCCTTCTTATGGTCAATTTTGCTAATAAACTTATAAAGATATTAAATTATATAAATATATATGCGAGGGATTTCGATCCTGATTTAAAAAATATATATATAAGCACAATTACCTTATTAAAATCAGATAATGGGTACATGAAAACCAATTGTTTTCTGTGATATATTCATTTATATCCTGCCTGATGACAGAGGAATACTTAAAAAATTTAAATGAAACACCCCCCCCCCCCCCCAACCCCAATCGAGTTTAATGAGTTCTTATCGTTTATATATGCCTTTCACAAATATTTTTTTTTATAACACATGTAAAATAATATTTGATAAGACTGAAAATGAATTATCAGTAAATGTTTTGATTGAAAATTTGTGTTGGGGGGGGGGGGGGGGGGGATTATAAATCGGACTTTTAGTTCAGACTGAATAACATACCAGGCATTCTTTCAATTCGCTTAAAAAGTTTTAAAAACCTGTTAGGAAATTATTATTGGTTAGTATTCAGCTGATTACTCTTCTCGTTTCACAATTGAAAGGCTTTCAACAGTTTTATTTAAGTCGGTTTAAATACTTACAGAGTCATTTGTTTATATGTTTACATATTCAATACATGTTGACAATTACGTCGGATAAGTATAATCGCTCATGGATTATTTCGCAGAATCCTCACCTTCTAGCAGCCAATGACAAATATTTATTCCTAATTCCAAGTGTTTTTATTTCAAGTTTTTTCCCATTAATATTAGGATCAAAATACGTTTGAGTTGCTAGTATCACTTTCCGTTTTTTTTTTTCATTTCTCGCAAAATTTCTTTGCTTAGTAGAGAATGTAGCTATTTAAAGATAAAAAAAATCAAAACTTCGTTGTGTCTTTACTTTTCTGACAATTGAACGTGATATACGAGGTAGGTATGATTCTTGCAATAAACAAAAAGAATCTAATGGGCTTATTTACAATGCAGTACAGACTAGTATTTCTTACATGTATATGTAAAGAATATACTAAACATGTAAAATGTATTGGTCCATAAAAAGTAATTTTAGTCATTTTCCACAGGAATTAATTTTAATAAAGTAAGCAAAAACAAAAACAAAAAACAAACATACAAAAAACACAAACAATCTGCAATCCCCTATACCCGGGAAACACGAGTCTTTCATTAGTTCGCCCATGACAACCCCTCCCCCATAAATAGATATTTCCATTTTTGAGAGCGTTGCATTGACGTAGAAGCATTTTTTAGCGGGGGGGGGAGGCTGCCAAAGAGAAAAAAAAAATAACTTATACCGGAAAAGAGTTGACAAGCAAAAAAAATGATAATAATAATAAGCCAACTTCTTTCACTACCATTTTTTTTCATACATTATATACTACATGTACTTTACCCTTATTTCACCGTACTGTAACAAAATGTGGGGGGGGGGGAGCAACCGGCCTTTAAATGAACATTTCTAATAGTAAAGTATTTGGAAAAAAAGTGCCCCCCCCCCTGTTGCTACGTGCTTATGTTGAATTTTTTTTTTTTTTTAAAAAGAGTCGCTAGCGTTCTCTTTTATTGTCCATATGAAATTTCTTGTAGTTCCCAGTATACATCATACGGTTTCTGTTTTCTATAGTACAAAATGCATAAGGCCACACCAATAAAATTTCTTGTTCGACGGACCCGCGCGCTCTGATTTATACAGAACTTTACAAATATTAATTTAAATTTCACGCACCATTAGAATTTTGTGCCATTTTCTGTTCAATTTCCGCTCTATCTTTCGTATTTTTAATCTGCAAATTAGAAAAATATAATTGTCCGTTAAAATTTTTCACGCTCCGCCTAAAAAGAACTGTCTATAAAAAAGCAATAGTAATATTTAACTGCTGGCCCGCTCGTACTTTTTCTCCTCAAATGTCCGACGAACAAGAAATTAAATTGGTGCGGCCTAATGTTACTAGCATGAAGTGGTGGGATTTTATCTACATAAACATGTATTAATATAGTCGCAATATAAAGATAGTGCAAAATATAAAAAAAAATACATATATATAGATGCTAGTTTTTCTACATGAACTCCATGTGATGATCACAAATTAAAGATTGCATTGTCTATGCACTCGGATTTACATGTACGTACGAAATACATTTACATGTATCTGTGTATATAAAAGACGTACTGTTTACAGCACACGCAGATTTTTTTCACAGGGAAGAACTAAACAGCAAAGGTGTCCAAACACTCATTTCATTGCTGACAACTTTCAAAGACGATATGCTTTCCTTCGTAACAAAGAATCACGTGGGTTCTGTTTCATCTGTTTGACTTCTACTGTTAATCTTTTTTTTTTTTAAAATCTGAAAATCCAAGGATGAAAGAGGGAGCCCTTAGCTTGATCACAAATCAAAATCTGCCGAATGTCGCTGCATGACCACTGTCAGATAAATTTCAGAATTCCACGAACTTGCACATGACGTATACATTGTATAAGTCCTTCTTTTTTTTAACCAAATAAGCACCAACCTCTCCCGATATACCACTGGCATCTAAATACCCGTATATATTTGTGAATACAAACATGTAATCTGCATGAAATATTTGCACAAAAGAAAAAAACAAAACAATAAATAAACATCTGAGTTTGTATGCGCTTTTTCGGACTATTAATGTACATAGGTACTCGGGAACTTGGATTTTTTTAAACTGATATCAACTACACAAGATTTACATCATGTATATTTTTCACAATTAAAAGCACAGGCCTTTAGATCGCTTAGAAAAAAAATTGAGTTGTTGAAAAAAAAAAATATTTTTTTTTTACACACACAATTTTTTTTAAGCGATCCAAAGGCCTGTGATTAAAAGGTAAAAACAATGATTGATCTTGCAAATGAAAAGGTAATCGTAAAGTTTATTCAATGTATTTACATTTTATTGTATTTTTATGGTTGTCATATGATAGTTCGGAGGTCACACTGTGACTATATAGTTAGACTATATACATTGAGGAAGACTCGTAAAATATAATATAATTATACTGCATGAGGTATCACACATTTTTTAATTACTCCTGTAATAATTAAATTTAAAAAATATTATTGTGCTTTTTGTGGCTTGAATTGAGGCCTATAGGATATTTTAGTAGTGTTGTTCAATAATACATGTAAAGCCGACGGACACTAGTACATGTATACGAACTTACAAGTGCATACGATGTACAAACAGCATAAGCCCAAGCGGCATCTTTAACTACAATTTATTCTTTGTTTTCAAAATATTTTTATTTATATTTATAGGTATTTATATAGTTTACTAAGTCCAGTGATGGGACTTGAAATAAAAAATATAATTCTGTGTAAATTAAGCGTCATTAGCATCGAATCAGGAACATTGCGTCGGTAGAATATCTTTAATCGTATGCTAACTTTTGTAAAATTCATAATGATCACAGGTGACAACCAACACTATTTTAATAGTGTAACTAATATATGTAATGATGAACTTGTATGCAGAATATAAAAGTGGTTGTTGCATGTGAAAGGGTCTAATTTTAGCAAAGATAACTCGTTTTTCAGCATAATTTAACGATTTTGCACGACCATTCGATGTTTAGCGCGTATCAGTGACGTCATAGTTAAAAATTACGTCATTTTTGTACCTGTAGAATTTTCTTCGCATCTTCCTTACTTCAATGCATAACATCAAACAATGATACAAAGATGATTAAAATATCGTATTATTTGCGGCGAATTAATGCTCATACCGTATTTTATTCTTTAAAAGGGGATAGGGGTAAAATTTATGTTTGATTCTAAAGTTTTGCCAGTATTCTTAAGCTAGTTTATTCCATAAGAACATTGTTATAAAACTGAATTTCATCCTTGTTAAATTATTTTTTTCGGTTATTTCAGTTGATAAAATGGAGAAGAACAGTATAGAACACTTCAGTGTCATCAGGGATACAATAAGCAGCTCACAGGAGAAGAAAGATGAAGAAAGTAATTCTACAGATTCTCAGAATCTCTCCTCAGGGAATAGCTCCCAGTCAAAACAAGCAGGTATGGAAGCAATCAAGGAAGTGGATGATCCATCTCAGACTAAAGCTAGCAGCAGTGGTAATGGTGATTCGACTCCTACAAAAGCTAGTAGCTGTGGTAGTAATGAGAAGGAGACAGGATCCTCTAAATCTTCGTTTGGATCCACGGGTTACATGGCACCAGAGAATGTGATGGAAGCAGTAGAAATGGAGTGCCTTACCTACAAGTCTACTTCATCTAGTGGAGCTGACAAGTCCTCGGAAAGTGGAAGGAAAAAAGACGGAGAGATGGAGACTTCGCAATCCCTGTTAACGTGGACCAATCAGCTGAAAGAATTGAATCAATCTTCACCAGCGAAAGTCAATTCCCCGCTGAAAAATTCCAGTCAGGAGAGTAGTGGAGGGTCATCCTCAAGGTCATCCAAGCAGTTCGCTTCACCAGCTAAGAGGGGAAGGACAAAAGCCTTGGAAAAATCTAGCAAAGGATCTCATAAAATTGATGAATGGTTGATCAAGTCTCCGGAGAAAAGTTCACAGGAGAGTGGAATATCCTCTCAGGGGTCTGATAAATCCTCAGTGACCTCGTCTAATGGGAGTCAGCCGTTGGAGGTGACTGTAGTGGAGGAGACGCAGTCACCAAAGAGCATGAAGACGAGAATGTCGCCCAACTCTGTACCCATTCAAGAAACTCCACCACCCCCTGCCAACAAAGAGCCAGTGAAGTTCGGTAGTACTAGAGGAAGCACCAGAAAGCTGTTTACAAAAGGAATGGAGGAGAATGCGGATTTGTGTGAGGATTCAAATATCATTCCTGGATCTCCAGAGTCTAAATCCAGTTCTCTCCCGCTCCGAATAGGAACTCCAGTGTTGAAACTGAAAAGGCTGACAGAGGATGAAATAAAACATTTCAGTCCGCGTAAAGGGGAGGTGGGTTTTGGTACTCCAAGAGAGGATAGAAATTCACAGGGTAGTGCTGTTGGCGTGCATTCCCAGGACTCGAACCACGAGCATGACGACTTCTCAGATGTTTTACCGTTGGAACAGGTTCCCTTGTCGTCTTCTCAAGGATTTGAAATCCAGGCTGACAGAAAGACCAGTGTAGACCAAGCAGACAACACACCAATGACAAATACCGAGAATCTGTTTTCTCAGACGGAGAATGTTTCTCAGGAGAATAAAGGTTATGACCCCAAGCTACAGTCGACCTTTCAGCCTAATGGTGAGGGGAAGGATGTACTGGGAATAGAGAATCTGAAGTCAAGTCAAGAATCGGAGAACTCGGATGTCGGCAGCGAGAAGGGGTCACAGTCGGAGAGCTCTCAGGCAATGGAATCGGCACCTACTTACGATCCGAAGATGGAGTCAACATTGGCTCAAGACACACCAAGAAGAGGAAGGAAACGGAAACAGGAAACTCCGAAAAAGCTTTCACCAGAGAGCAGTCGACCCAAGAGGACACGAAAAGGGAAGGGGGAAGACAAGACACCTCGAGGAAAAGCAGGGGAGGGTAAGAAAGGGAAACAGAAAGTAGACTCACAGGGAGCAAGTGGAGACAAGAAAGAGAAAGTAGACTTCAGTAGTGAAAAGGAATTAGCCAGTATTGAAAGTTCATCATCTGAACAGGTTAATGACAAGAACTTGAGTCTAGAAAAATCTTCAGAGAAGGTCACTCAGAATACAGAAAAAGACACGGAAGAAGAGAATTACTCTACCTGTGAGGAGAGACAGCTGGACTCTGAAGGATTATTTCTGGAAAAGTCACAGGAAAAGGTTTCCAAGAATCCTCCTAGTCAAAAGTTAGACAAGGAGGAAAAGCTTGAAAGCTTTGAGGTTATAACTGCAAAAGAGAAGGGAGAGAAGACCCCAACTAGTAGAAGTACAGCAGAGGTTCCACAGAGGAAGAGCACAACTAAAAAGAAGATTGAAGCTGCCAAAAAGAGATCGCAAAAAAAGGTGAAGGGGGGTGAAAACGTAATGTCAGTTAGTTCTGAGGATGATGTACCGCTAGCACAGACTTTGAAAGAGTCGGCCAAGTCTAAAAGTAAACTGGAGAACAAGATAGATAAGACAACGGAGCAAGAGGAGCTGGGACAGACAAAGGAAGGAGATAACGTGGAGGGAAGGAAGAGTTCTGACAGTTCTGATGATAACGTACCTTTATATAGTCTCTGTGCTAATGCAGAGGTTGTAGGTGTGAGTCAGAAGGAGAGAGAAGAAGCAGGCAGTGTGCCAACAGATGCTCAAAAAGAGAACCTTGGAGCTGACAAAGAAATTAATAAAATGGAAACTAATGAAGAGGATAGAAAAGTGACAGAGGACAAGGGTTCTGTCAGTGATGGAAAAGGGAAAAAGATGACCAGGCAGAAATTCATGCCAGCCAAAACTTCTCCTTTGTCCAACAGACTGAGATCATCACAGGGGACGTTAAGGAGCGGTAAACCAACTCGACGATCACTGTCTCCTGGCAAGAGTCCGAAGCAGCTTTCACTGAAGAAATCAACCAAGCGGAAAAGTCTGGACCCAAACCTACTGTCTGTTGTCATCGAAGATTCCGAAGAACCCATCCCTGTATCTGAGAAGCCTGAAGATGAGGTGGAAAAGAATGAAAATAAAACTGAAACTGAACCATTAAAGGAAAAAGAGGAGACTACAGAGAAAGAGGGAGATACAGAGAAGGACATACTGGATCTGTTGAATGAACCCAAGGTGGATGAGACGCCTGTAAAGCCTGCTGAGGATAGGGCTGATGGAGGAGAGTTCGCGATGTTCGAGAGGAATACTGACAGCAAGCTGGTGGTGGTACCCAGAAAGTTTGAGAAGAGGACCATCGCTAGAAGAAGCATTCTGAAGGCCACCAGTCCGTCTGCCAATTTAACCAAGTGTTCCCCTCTCAGGAAGCCAGCTCCTTTTCATCCAATCAAACTGGGTCAGATATTTGCCCCCTCGGCTTCGCCTAGTGCCAGCATACTGAAACGGAGAAGGCTGAGTGGAGAAATTCCTAGAAATTCACCCTCACCGCCAAGTAAAGTAAGCAAAAGTATTGTGGATTTAATGTTTACTTTAAAAGCACAAGTATCTGTTGGGGATTAAATTTCGTTTATTTCATTGTAAACATTTTTCAATGAAATTAAATCCCTTATGAAATTTTCAAATGTATATAAATATTGCATAGTTTAAAAAAAACATTGAAATTGAATGACCAAAAAACAATTTTAGATGAAAAATCAATCAAATTTATCCCTACAAAGATTTTATGCTTCTCAAGTTGATCATTTAGTTGCAGGGCAGAACTTGAATTCAGACATTTTATAGGCAAATTATATCTGTTTTACTTGCAGAAGAAACAGAGAAGGGTGTCATTTGCTGACCCTGTGACCTTTAGTGATGACCCTGTGACCTTGACATCAGCAGCCTCGAGTCTTGTCATAAACACAGTGAGTAGTTCTGTGTCTTAACGGATATCATTGCTGAATGTTAATTAACATAAATTTAATGACCGTTTTCATTGATGAAAAAGATCATGAAGGCTAGTTAAGTGAAACTGTAAGTATATTTAGGGGTATGATGCCCTGTCATTATTACTGGGATGGAGTCTGTTTCTGTGAGAAATATCTAAAACATTAATGTAAACAGAAAATAGCACATATTTATAAAGATGTCAGAAAATTACTTTCATTGTTGAATAGCTACCAGTAATTTAGTGTAATTGTAGAGTTCTATATTCCAGGCACCGCTCCAGTCATCAGCAGCTGTGACGTCAGGCAGTGAATCCAGTCAGGTGTGATTTTAACACAGATAGACAAACCAGTTCACAAATAATAAGGCTACCAAAATCATTCAGCATTTAAGATACCGTAATTTTTGGGTTATAGGTCGATGGGGTATATAGGTCGAAAGGCTCATTTTCAGCCTTAATTTTTGAAAAATCCTAAGATAGGACGAACTTACTATATAGGACGAGGCTTTGTTTCCCGTTTTCTAAAGATTCTTACGCAGATACAACGTATCAGAACAGGTAAACCCCTAGAATTACCGGGGTTATTCCGTGACATAAATGTATAAAGAAATTAAACAGGTATTTTAATGAGTACAGAATTTAAATAAAGTTTTTTTTTTTTAAAGTAGTTAAAACTTCTTTGAATTATGTTACTACTTATTTTTTTCCAACTTGCCTGTTCAATGCCTCCGTAGTTTCACATCGTTGTTAAATCAAAGGCATAAATAACACGTAAATACATTATTCTTTTACAGCTATAATATTCGGGAAATACCCAAGACCAAAGAATAGTAATTCCGATTTCAGAACAACTTGGACACATTCCTGTAAACTTTATTCAGACATTATTTACCGGTGGACGACAGTTACTTCGATGTCCGCCATTTTTATTTTCCTTCTCCAGGGATTCGCTAAAACACGCAAATGACCATTGAATGTATATATCAAGCAACAGTAAAGAATTGAAATCATATTAACACTCTAATAAGTTTAATTTATAAATTTAATTGAGAGTACATTCACAATTTGACTGTCAACATGAATTTCACGGCTTTGTTTGTTCAATGATGTGTAACACTAATACCCTATAACGGCACGTGGGTTTGTTATAATCATGCCCCGCAGGCATTTAAACCAACTGAACACAGGTGTTACACCTTTGTGTACACAGTGTAAATCCCTTTATCTTTCAGACAATTAAAATTCTGTTAGAAGCCAATCTTTGTATGCTGGTAATTCGATGTAAATTATATTTCTGTCACCCGTATTTATTGCTAATTCTTTGCTTAAGACTATAAAAAATATTTAATATACTATTTCAATTTATCGCTACTAATAAATGGTAAAAACACTACAGTTGTGATCTTGAAAATTTTTCCGTATTTTAAATTTTGATACGATTGCGGTTTTACTTTTAGTAAACAGTAGCGACTTCCTAACTTCACAAGATGGATACCGCATGATGTTAATCAGGTCGAGGAAACTATTTTCTGTGACGTCGGAATAAATTTACATGTTAAGTGAGGAACCAACGTGACTGTCAAATCGACCAATCAGCTCAATGAGTTGCATTATGGGTTACTACAAAAAATACTACATGTGTGTTTCGAAAAGGTCAATTTTTTAAATCGCTCTCGGAAATACGTGATGCATTTTTCCAAGCATTTTACACAATTAATACAATATGTACATTATTATCTACTAATCCCATGCTCACATTTGCATACAAGTGATTAACAATGATAAAAATTACTCTTTTCCACACTCCATTGTACAAGTCTGTTTGTTGACAGCTTTCCCCGTGCTGTATTGTCAGTGAAAAGTCAATTTCACGTGACTATTCCTCTGTGCAAGAACAATCAACTCTGAGGTGTGTTCACGTATTGTTACTGTTTACAACGTATACAACTTCGAAACATATATGCTTTACTCAGTACAAGTTCTGTGATCAATGCACATGAGAATTAATACTAGTATATAGGTAAACGAAAAAAAACGTGCAACTAAAATACTTTATATGAATGCATTAACTTTGAAAATCTACAAATAACTGAGCAATTACTAATATAACCAGTCACATGGCAAATTTACGAATATCGAGTTGAAAAACTGGAGTCTTATTTATTTGTAAAGACTTTGTGAGTGGTATTCAAAAGTACTATTTAACAAGGAAAACTGACTTTGTTTGTTAATGTGAGCATGGGACATCTTAATTAGTACCTATTCTTCGTATTTTTCACAAACACGTTTCAAAAAATTGTTATTAGACTTTCCTGCAGTCTTTTGAAATTGCATCTTAAATTTCTCTAACCCACGTGTTTGTAGTAAAAATAAACATGTAGTAGACCATCATGCTTTTCGGCTCATTCACTGGATTCGACCGTTGTTTGTTGTGAGCACCTTAGTGCGCAATGACAACAATATCCATATAAGGTAGTTTCCTCGACCTGTTAATGGATAATACGTTGAGGAATTATTTAATAGATGAAGCAATGTTGTTTTCCTTTGTCATCAACGGATAATTAATGGAATTTATTTTGTAAGAAAGCTATAGAATAAATATTTTATTGTTTACCTGGGCATTAATTTTTCTGCGTAAAATAATGAAAAAAGGTATGAAAGTGGCACAGATTTGCTTTGAAATTGATGTAAATTTTATTGATTTTGGGGCATTTTTCGTAAACTTGAGCCTTAGAAAGGTCGAATTCGTATATTGGGCGACCCCAGTGGTTCTGAGAAAAAAAGTATCGACCTATTATCAGAAAATTACTGTATTTAAATTTGTAATGAATTTAAAATTTGAAGTTTTTAAATACTAGATTACTGAAAATTAAGCCCTGCTAATGATTCTTCAGATCTTGTATTTTCTCTTCTGTGTAAATCATGGTAAACTATTTATCTATGCTTTGAAAAAAGAATGGGCAGCTCACATTTTGTTTCATCCTTTCAGACCCAGGACTCCATGGGGCCTTCAACCCAGGGTAGTTATGTCAGTGTGACGGAATCCCAGATCACGACAGAAGCTGTGTACCCCGAGCTTGTGGACTGTTCACAAACCGTGGACCGAGTCCTGCCTCAGCTGACCACCTCTATGTGGTAATGTTTACGTTTATTTATAGTTTGTCTATAAGTCAAAAATAACATTGTCTGGTCCTTCTTTAGACCAAAAGGGTTAGAGGTTAACCACTGGAAAACTATGTTAGCATATATATGCATGAAAGAGGCTCATTATGTATTTGATATTAACTTCAGGTTTGTCAAAAGACGGCAAAACAAAATTACATGTAAACTTTATGAATTAAAGTAAATTTATTTAAAGTACTACAATTTTGGTGTTGCTCTAAATAATTATACATTCTTTTGTAGGTCCCGTGGGCTTGGACAGTTGGTTAAAGCCCGAAACATCCACACGATTGGTGACTTGTCCCGCTTGTCTGAAAAAGAAATTGACAATCTGCCAATCAGGTCCCCAAAAGTTTCCACCGTCAGAAAAGTACTCAGTGTGTTCGAGAGTCAGCACAGCAGCAAAAAGTCCAAAGCTAGCATAGAGGAGGCAAAAGATAATAGTGATGGTAAGTTTGGTTTCAATTGTTGAGTTTTATTTACTTACTCACCTGAGTCATACATGTGAGAGCTGTTTCAGCTTTTGATTTAAACGATGAATTGGAAATTAATGTCGCAGCTGTTGAATGAATGTTGAACTAATGAACAACACTTCGGTTTTCTGAAGAATTGAGAAGAAAAATGTTCAGTGGATGTTGATATTTTCTCTGTAGGTACCACTCTACCTGTGTCACACAGCAGTAAAGATGACGAGGTGGAAGTGCTGCCCTCTATGGAAGCAGAGCTCAGTGAATTCTCTCCCATTAAGAGTATGTGTTTTGTCCAGTCACAGTATCAAACAGTAAATGTTGTAATGATTTAATGTACAGTGTCTGATGGATATTGATTTTTTAAAAAAGAAGTTTGTGTAGATTTCTCAACTTTGTAATTTTTGTGTATATGTGCAAAAGCATTGTCAAGTTGCTTTCTGTCAAAGGTGCTGAAGAGAATACACAGTCAAATGAAATACTGTGAAATCACTAATTTTTGTGGAGGATTAATGTTTATGGCTTTTAAGGTGTAAAGAGGCCCCACTAATTTATGCCCACCAGGAATTGCAATTTTTCACATGTATTTCTACTGAAAAATTTCTTAAATTTCTTAATTCTTTAACCAGGAAATTGAATTCACATGGTTCAATATATTTTCCTCAAACCCGAAAATATGTGAATTTACAGTAGGCAGTAGTGTATACAAGAAAAAAAGAGGTTTTCTGACTAAGTGCGTTGATGTTGCGTTGCAGATGAGCACTTGATAGATTTGATATAATTATGTCAAATACGTAAATTTCAGAAAACGTCAACGAAGACTTGAACAGGAGCATTGCTGATGAGCTGAACGCCTCGGAAGATCTTTTGGACAAAGTGAGCGAGTTAGTCTATACTGAGGGTGATGACTCGGTTGGCTTTGTCCCGAGTTTGAGAACCCCCGAGCCTCCAGAGGACAAATCTCATCCCGAGTCCAACCCCGAGTATATCGATCATAAATCTCAGTCCTCCGAAACCATCCCGGAGTATCTCGATCAGTTGACGACACTGCTAACGATTGATTCACTGAAGTCATTAAGAACCGGGGAACTGTTCGACGCGCATCAGAAACTTCTCAGTCTGGCCAACAATGTCGCCACGGCGATGAAGACCCGGTGCTCTTCTCCAGACAAAAGTTGATGTTATAGTCTGGGGATTATAAAAATTAAACTTAAATGTAACGGTGGCTGAATCATGTAAATAGGAAGGATGCTTGGAATTTTCTCTAAAAAACTTTTGAGATTGTGAACTGTGAAAGAGATCTCATAGAATGTATTTGTATAATGTATTTTGTATAGAGAAAATGGTAAAACTGTAGAATTTGTGCAATTAAGAGCTTTTATATTATGAAATGGTTCTATTCCAAGACCCTGTGTACTGATAATAGAGAAAGTACATGGAATTGAAAAACTAGTTTTTTATCTGTATCTCTTTTTTTCTACTTATGCAAGATTTTTTTTTAATGGCATGAACTTGTATGAAATAATATGTACAATACATTCTAAATGTAACTTTATGGCAATGAATGGTTATTGGTATATATTCATTTGAGTACATGAAAATGTATCACTATTTTTTCATAACCAGTGTTTATATGAAGTATATAGGTATTGAATTCAGGCACAAAATCATGACATGATGATTCAGCAGCTATGTATGAAAGGGAATGTGTTCATTGGATGAAATGATGTGAAGGAAAGAGATGAAAGGGGAGTTTGTGATCAAGATAAATATTGTCCTCTATTTAATTACACTTTTTATACAGTTTTCTGATGGTGCATTAAACTAATAAATCAACTCTCATCAATATTCTGTGTTTTTCATGTACAAGACCAGGTATAAGGAATTTGAGAAGACTAATGTGTATCAGTAATGCATGTGTAGTAGGAAAGGAGAAATCCATCAAGAATACATATAGCTGGACTGGGAATCGAACCCGGGACCCCTGCATTACTAGTCAGGTGCTCTAACCACTGAGCTATCCAGGCCGATATCCACGGTCTGTAAAGCCTGAACTTCTACATTCTTCCCTCCTTAAAGCTGAACACTACTCGTAAATAGGCATAGTCCTCCATATTTCCCGTTCTTCAATGCTCTCCCTACAACTCGTATATAAGGAGCAGATCGCTAGTCAGGTCAATGTATTTCACTATAGAGATCCGACGAGTGTAGACGTACATCTTACAAAGCGTGCTACTCAATATCGATGAAATTATCGAATTTTACGCATTTTTTCCAAAACAGGACAAAAGTATCAAGGAAAATGCAGGTCAATACATTATTTACAAACAGAAAATGCACCTAAAAACAAGAAATAAACGCAAAAAATCTAAGACCACGATAGGAGTACTACATGTCGGCCACGAGTTGCGAGTGTGCAATCGGGTGTAACGAAAGCGAACGGTTTATATACCCGTCTGACAGTGCCTATTTATGAGAAATGTTCAGCTTTAAACAGTGTTCGACCTCAAAGACACAAGTTCCGCATTTTAAATGATATTGTGACCTATGCATTTTTGCGATAATTGAAAAATTCAAACTATTATATTAAATGAAAATAAATGCAGTTTTTGTATTTTGAACCATTAAAATTGTGAGGGTGGAAACACCTTAAGGACAGATGATAAAAAATAAAAATGGATGCCTGGATTGGTATATATTTTTTTTTACCTACTTTCATTGCAAATGATGCAAATAATAAATTTCTAGAATATAAAGAAATTTTAAACCTTCTGCAGTGCTCTGTGATGTTCAAAATTTTACCCTTGTGAAACCATATCCTTATTATTCTATACAAATATTTTTCACTTCAAATTCCATTTTTGAACAACTTTGAATAAAAATCTAAAATTCTGCAGTGAAACTTGTTCATTTTATTCATTAAAACATGAACCAAGTTGTTATTTTCAAAATTTTTGACAAAAGTTTGTATCATGTGTCCTTAAACTTACAACTGAAATTCCTGATTTTGAATCTTGGACATAGATTATCCGATCACAAAACTTGTGAAAGAAAATAAAGATTTAGATCTAGCCATTAGCATTTAGCACGGAATGATCATGATAGTTTTTTCTCAAATAAACTAAAACATTGGCGTCTGACATACAATAACAGAATAACAATGGTACGAATTATCTAAAACCTGAAGATCCGGTATGGCAGACGACAGCAGAATTGGTTTCGATTTGCAAAACAGAGTTTTAGATTCTGAACACCCATCACTTGTTGATCGCTATTACCAGTCCAAATACATTATAGGTAAACAATATCTTTTGAAAAATTTATTTGCCTTTTCAAGATTGTTCAGCAGGAAAAAGCTGAGAGCACTGTGTTTTGTTTACCTCGAGTAAATTCGAAATGAACACGTTTTTATTGAGATTGAAATTTTATATTTTTTTGAATTCTAAATACGGGGATTTATTTATCCTGATCAGAAGCACAGGTACTTGGGTCTTGGTTTATAAATATGTATAATGTACCTTATTGATATGTAAAAAAAGGTACTTTTTTTACATATCAATAAGGTACATTATACCAGGGTTGGAAATTTACTGAAAATTGCAGCCAGCCACAGGGCTGGCTACTTTTAAAAGTTACCAGTCCTGCTCGAAATCTACCAGTCCTGATAAAAATGCTCATCATTATGAATTTACTATAAATAAAGCTTATATTTACATTTGTAACACAGGACTTACAGCCCCTTGGAATTTTTCACATTTTACACAACATTTGAAACCATATCTGATCATAAACCAGGGGATGCATATTTTAATAAATTTTTTGCACAACTAACATAATTTTGTTTTCTTCAAAATTCGTTTTCAATTTTAAATTCTTTTTCTAAAAAAAAAATGATGCACTTAAATATGTCTCTGACTTAACTGCATGCTGATTGAACTACTTATGATTATTAGATGTATAATTTCTTAGACGATTAAAAACTCGACAATTAAATAGTTAAAATATGTTTGTATTCACAGTACAGCATGAATAAATTATTTAACAATAAAAAGATCTAAAATCATTTCACACAATCATCTTTGGCAAGACATCGATAGCTGCCCAGCCGTTTTGCATAAGTAACCATGGACTTTTTCATACACCCGAGTGTAAAATCTAGAGGATTTCCCACAGAGTATTCGATGCAGTGGCAAAACAGGTGCCCTGCAGTTTCACTTAATTCAGCAGTAATAAAACCAGACAGGTTTATAAATTAGTGAGATACACCACATAGTCTGTAGATTTTTGTTTTTAAAGTAAATATAGAAATTCTCGGTATAAATTTAAGATCTGGCTATTAAAATTAGCCCGACCACCAGGCTGTCAACTGCAGTTTTGTACCCGTCCGCCTGAGAAACAGACCGTCTCGGGCGGTCGGGCGGGCTGTATTTTCCAACCCTGTTTATATATACATATGTAACGGGAGAGGAGAAAATGCAGCGGACCAGACCGGGATTCGAACCCGGGCCCCCTGAAACTCCGGTCAGGTGCTCTACCAACTGATTTATCTGGCCACCGGCGATCGAATCCTGCTGACCACCACATTCCTCCCTCCTTAAAGGTCTTTGGCCCCCAAAACCCCAACCCAGGCTAATCCCTGCCAGGTCTTTCACCTGTCAGTTCCAGGGCATTGCACGGCACCAAATGTAATGGGAGAGGAGAAATGCAGCGGACCAGGCCGGGATTCGAACCCGGGCCCCCTGAAATTCCGGTCAGGTGCTCTACCAACTGAGCTATCTGGCCACCGGCGATCGAACCCGGCTGACCGCCACACATATTTATAAACCAAGACCCAAGTACCTGTGATCAGAAGGTGAAAAGTACATTTAGATAGAAATAGTTCCCTGGTACATGTATTTTCTATCTTCATGAAATATGTGGAGAAAACGAACAGTATTGGACATAATTTTTAATAATAATATTTTTATAGCATTTTTGCTCAACTTCCAAGTTTAATTTGTGTTCATGTAAATCAATGACTTTTTTATTTCTTAGATTCATAATGTGGTTATGAACAAAAACTTATTTGTCAATCTCCTTTCCAACTTTTTTTTATATTAATTCTGATTGGCATGTGCTCTTGAAATGTGAGATTTGGCTGTTTGAGTTTTTCCAAAATATTTCAAAAAAACCTAGCTGTATATCTGTAGCGTTATAGTTTTATGTATTTGTCTTTGACCATAACGCTACAGATCCTGTAATGTAAAACTGGTGCAATTTACGGCACAATATTTTTGCACACTTTTGGGGAGAATTTCTCCACTTTCCAGCATTGGTCAATTAACAACCTTTCACCCCTAATTCTAAGCACATTATTTAACTAATCTGTATATTTTATCCATCTCTTAACCCTTTACAGTCGTCTCTATGAGTGATATACTCGCTTGATTAAAATTATTTGTTACATTTTTGAAAATTCACTTCAAGAAAGTTTATTGTCTGTTGAGACTATTATAAATTATTGGGAGGTGGATGAAATATACATATTATATATATAATATACATACAAAATGTGTCTAGAACTAGGAGACTTATTGTTCACAGAACAATAAGAGGTTTTTCCACCTTCTTTGAATTTTAAATCTGTTTTATATCTGACTCCTTAAAATTAAATTCCATAAAAAAGAAACCAAAATTGTCATAAAGGATAGAAAAAATGAAAATTTAAAAAAAAATTGAAATGACCTTAACCTTTGACCTTGAGGAAATGTTCAAGGTCAAAGGTCAAGGGTCACAATGCAATTGACCCCATGCTTCTATGACTTATACTTTTCAAGTTATAAGGTTTAATAATAAGTGTAAAGAAGTTAAAGGGCAATAACTCATATAAGGGGTCATCAGACCCTTTCGCACTTTGACAGTGAAGTTAGGCCTAAAGACCATTAAGACATTAGTGAAGGTTTGGTGTCTCTACGGTCTTTGGTTTCGGAGGAGTAGCGATAACAAGGTTTTTCACATAAGGGGCAATAACTTTTAATTGGGTTAATCTTAGGGGACAAGAATGATATATTTGAAATAGTTTTAAGAGTACATATTAATGGTGCAAAGACATTAAGTATATGTTTAAAAACAAAAGAGATATAAAAAGAGCTTAATTTCTCAGTTTCGGAATGACCTTGAACTTTGACCTTTACATAGATTTTAAGGTCAAAGGTCAATGAATCTTATGCAGTTGGTCCCATGTCTCTACGACTTCTGGTTATGAAAATTTTAAATTTTTCCTAAAATTCATAAGTCTCAGGGGCAATAACTTATTGAAGGGGTCAAAGAATGCTTTCGCAATGGATAGATTGAAGAGTCTCCTAAATAAGTCAAAGACATTCTTGAAGGTTTCATACCTCTATGGCTTACGGTTTCTAAGGAGTAGCTATAACAAGCATTTCTTGCGAAAGGGGTTGTAACTCCAAAAGGGATCAAGGTTAATTTACGCAGGGTCAACCACAATAATCTTTTACAAAGTACATTCTTATGGACTATAAATCTTTTTGATATATCTTGAAACTCAAAATCACACGGCGGAAAAATAAGAAGAATAAGAAACAGAAGAATACCAATAGGTCTTTCCACAGAAAGGTGGAAAGACCTAATTAGGGAGTGAAAGGTCGTTAATTGACCAATGCTGGAAAGTGGAGAAATTCTCCCCAAAAGTGTGCAAAAAATATTGCGCCGTAAATTGCACCTTTTTTGCATTACAGGATCTGTTGCGTTATGGTTAAAGACAAATATATATAAAACCATAAAGCTACAGATCTGCAACTACAAAAAACCCAGCTCCAAGCATTCCCTTGAATAATTTTGGAATAAAATTCTGAAAATATTCTGTCAGATGTTAATTTGGCACTTACATTTTTTCTCTCTTTTAGATTCACAGTCATTTTCTCCCTCTTTCAGATTCACAGTCGAGGAAGGATGAAGATTTATGTATATTAACCCACTCCAACAGGTATCTGTCATAGCTAGATTTCTTAATTTCAATAATACATTTATGATTTATGAAAAAATTGATTTCTTTTGCTGATTTTCTTCCTTGCTTTATAAAATATAATTTGTAGGGATGTCAATGAATATACAAGTACTCGACTATTGATGTTTGCACAAAATTTCATAATTAAAATTCATTCCAAGCTCTCGCTCTCTCTTTGTTTTTATAAGAGACACCCTTTAGTTGTTTACCTGTCAAAGATCATGCATTGACGGACACATATAGAAATTGGCTTCAATTCTGGGGTACTTGTACTACCGTTAAGTAAAAAAGGACAATTACGAGTGTTTGATATCCTGCATTTAGATAAAATGTGCACCTAAGATATTTATTTTGAAATTAAATATACATATTGATGTACAGTTTTTATTGTACTACGTACATGTTTACAATTCAGAAATTCGTTTTATAATGGTGATAGCATAGGTTAAGTATTGTAAACTAGTCTGTAAAAGTCAAACATTGAAAATGTATGAAAAAATAATTAAAATTAAATGAATATTCGACTATCGTTCGTCAGAAACATCCGACTATTCGACTAAGCTGTGTGAGTAAAATTGACATCCCTAATATTTTGAGTTATGTGACAGAATTTGTATAGTGACGGTATGAATAATTTTGATTTCTGTGACAGAATCTGTATAGTGACAGTATCAGAGTGGCACCCAATCATCAGGGAGGGGAAGACGGTATCAAAAATTAATTTTGAGGTGGATGGAATGAACCGACTGGACAATAAGATATCAGGAAAGGGGAAAAGAGTATGTCATTTCACTGTGTGCATGCATAATTCTTTACTTATTTTTTTTTTTTTTTTACATTTTTTATTCGAGGAAACTATCACTTTGCTACATACTGCTTGCAAAATATTAATTTCTCTTACATTATAAGTATTGCATGCATGATTCTTTACTTTTTTTTTTTTTTTTTTTACATTTTTTATTCGAGGAAACTATCACTTTGCTACATACTGCTTGCGAAATATTAATTTCTCTTACATTATAAGTATTGCATGCATAATTCTTTACTTTTTTTTTTTTTTTTTTTTTTTTTTTACATTTTTTATTCAAGGAAACTATCATTTTGCTACACACTGCTTGTAAAATATTAATTTAATTCTCTTACATTAGTATTCCTAGAGGTTGCATATTGTATAGAGCAGTGACCACAATTCATGAAAATTTTGTCTCAACAGTACAGATGGAGTTGTCTATCATGAAAATTTAGTTATCGACAGTAGTTGATATCAAATGTTGGAAGACAGTTTTGCTTTGTAACAATGTACATTGTAATTCATTATACCATTCAGTTTATAATATATTTTCAGGGGCGTAGCTTCCATTGTAGCAATGAGGCAACTGCCTCACTAGATTTTTAGCAACATTCCCCTTCCTATTATTAATTAATAATACATTGCAGAAAATATCTAATATGGTGTATATTTCTTAAATCTTAAATAAATCTATAAGTTATTGTACTGGTTCTGGGTCAAAATTCATGAACTCTATCAGGCTCTATAGTTCTTAAACCTATAAGTATTTTTTTGGTAAAATATATATTGACCACAAGAACAAGGGTCAGACAAAGTTGACAAACGAGGAAAATGGAAAAATGAAAGTCTAGAATCGGCGTCAAGTATTTCACAAACCCTGTATAGTATTGAATAATTTTATTATCTTTCCAATGAAGGATATGGAGATTACGAACAGTATTCAATATCAAAATCCATAAAACAATACAAAATAGAAGCAAAGCAAACACAGATCTCCAAAATTATGCCAAATTCAATTATATTTAAAAATTTCAAAAATAAATAAATGTGTAATTTTTTTCTTAAAAAATGTGTTAGAAGTTTGAATAAACATTTTTATTTACTCTATTAAATACTTTGAAATACAGTATGTACATGTAGTATCATATGAATGCCACCAGGGCTTTGCCCTGGTCCTGCTGGGGCCTCCGGACGCCCCCCCCCCCCCAATAGTTTTGCTTCACTAGAAGTTTAGGTCAAGCTACGTATGCCCTGATTTTTTAAATCATGGGAATTGAAAATCATTTTCCTGTAAGCATTAATAATTTATGTGTTTTTTCTATATAAGTGTGTTTCACTGTATTAGCCAGGGTACAAATAATCTAAACTAACTCCTAAAGAAAATTGATATAAATTTAGTCACCTACATATATTACTAAAAAGAAAAGGAATTAAATTTATTTACCAAATGAACACTTGAGAATATTACCAGGATTAAATGTGTGATCTGCTCATGTAAATTGCTCATCAGAACAGGATTATGTTATTAGATTGGAGTAGACTGAAATCATTATAATTTTGAGGGGTTGCATCGTTGGAAACCCACGGCCAATCTTTCATATGCTTATTGAAAATGAAAAAGCTAAGTGAGATTGGCCGTGGGTTTCCAATGATGGGGGGTGGTGGTGTTGATGTTAGTGTATATTCAGATGTATTGGTGAAAAAAAGATCTGTATTGACAAATTAATTGACCATATGAATGTAAGAGTGACCCCTAAAATCAATGAACATTGTTCTTTTAATTCCACAGTAATATTGTTTGAAATGTAATTTCAGGGAGCGCAACTCTTGACGCCTTCCTCGGCTCTCTGTGAAGTGTCTTGCACTGATGAATCTAGGTATACAATTACCTGTGGTGTAAGGGCACAGCTTATTGAAGCCAATGAAAATCTAGTCAAGGCACCTCAGTTATTGACACAAAAGGTACACATTTTATACCCATTTAATATGGTAACAGTTTTACTTTTTAACATATATTTTTTTAATTGACCAAACTTAGTACAAAGCATCCTTGGGTAAAGGGGAATTTAAATTGTTAAAAGGGGACATATCCCCTCGACAAGAGATAATCAAGAAAAGAAGTTGGGTCATTAAAAAATATTTTCTTATGTTAGTGTAGATTCAATCATGAATTGGGGAATCAAAGTTTTATATAGAAATATATAAAAATTTTATTTCAAGAACCAGTTATTGAAGCATCCTGGTATAGTGTAGATTCTAAATTTTACATAGAAATATATAGGGAACCACTTAGGCCAGAAAAGCTGAAACTTATGTGGAAGCATCCTGGTATAGTTATTGACACATCACAATGGGAATCAAAGTTTTACATAGAAATATATAGGAAAAATCTTTGAAAATCTTCTTCTCAAGAACCACTGGGCCAAAAGCTGAAACTTTGGAAAGATTTGGTATAATATAGATTTAAATTGTTCAAATCATGAGGAAAAATGGGAATCAAAGTTTTATATAGAAATATATAGGTTGTGAACCACTTGAAACTTATGAAGCAAATAAAGTTAATAACTGGGGCCACAATGGGGAATCAAAGTTTTATATAGAAATATTTTGGAAAAATCTTTGAAAATCTTTTCAAGAACGACTGGGCCAGAAAAAGTGAAGCTTATGTGGAAGCATTCTGGGGTAGTGTAAATTCTAAATTGTAGGAATCATGACCCCCGGGGGAAGGGCGGGGCCACAATGGGGAATCAAAGTTTTACATAGAAATATATAGGAAAAATCTTTGAAAATCTTCTTCTCGGGAACCACTGGGCCAAAAAAGCTGAAACATATGTGCCCATGGAAGGATCATGGGGTAGTGTAGATTTCAAAATATCTAAATTATAATCAGTGGGGTAGGGTGGGGATGCATTATGTATAACATGGGGGAAATCTGGTAAAGAACAGAATGGTCAAAGCTTCTCAGATGAGCGATGTGGCCCATGGGCCTCTTGTTTTAATTGATGAGGGCTTAAAGGTGCATAGACACAGATTTGAAGTTAATAATTTCTGTATGTTATCAAGAATTGTATTAAAAATCTTATTTCATCTAAAAGTTATTGAAACGTGAAATTTTTGGATGAGATTGATTGACACATCCTTGCACTTTCACAAATTTTAATTGTATTCTTAATACTTAGGAAAAATGGCAATCTTGTTGTGCATTAATGAAAAATAGTTAAACTGTAATTCAGAAAATTCAGAGTAAAAATGTTCGAATGGAAAATATGCACTGTTCCCAACATAGTATTACTTGTTCTGATTCCACCACAGTGAAGAATATCCTCTTGTTATGTTTCCATCACAATATCCTCTTGTCCTATTTCCACAACAGTATCCTCTTGTCTTTTTTCTACCGCAGTATTCTCTCTTCCTGTTTCCACCACAATCTTCTCTTATGTTTCCACTACAACATCCACTCGTCCTATTTCCAACACAGTATTACTTGTCCTGTTTCCACCACAGTATCCTTTTGTCCTGTTTTCACCACAATATCCTTTTGTCCCATTTCCACCACAGTAGTATTCTATTGTTCTGTTTCCACCACAATATCCTCATGCCCTGTTTCCACCACAATATCCTCTTGTCCTATTTCCTCCACAGTATCTTCTTTTTCAGTTTCTACCACAATATCCTCTTGTTCTGTTTACACCACAGTATCCTCTTGTTCTGTTTCCACCACAATATCCTCTTGTCCTATTTCCTCCACAGTATCTTCTTGTCCTGTTTCCACCACAATATCCTCTTGCCCTGTTTCCACCATAGTATCCCCTTTTCCTGTTTCCTCCACAGTATCTTCTTGTCCTGTTTCCACCACAATATCCCCTTGTTCTGTTTTCACTGCAATATCCTCTTGTTATGTTTCCAACACAATATCCTCTTGTCCTGTTTCTACCGCAGTACTATTCTATTGTCTTGTTTCCACCAAAATATTCTCTTGTCATGTTTCCACCACAGTAGTATTCTATTGTCCTGTTTCCACCACAGTAATGAGTTTCCTCTTGTACAGGTTCCATCACAAAATCCTTTTGTCCTGTTTCCACCACAGTATCCTTTTGTTCTGCTTCCTCCACAGTATCCAGTTGTTCTGTTTCCACCACAATATATCCTTCCACCACAATATATCCTTTTGTCCTGTTTCCACCACAATATCATCTTCTGATGTTTTCACCAAAATATCTTCTTGTTCTGCATCCACCACAATATCTTTCTGTCCCCTTTTTACATCCTTTTGTCCTGTTTCACCACAATATCCTCTTGTTATGATTCCACGTCAGTATCGTCTTGTTATGTTTACAACACAGTCTTCATGTACTGTTTTCACTACATCCTCTTGTCACTACAATATTTCCTTGTCTAGTTTCCACCACGAGATCATTTTTTCCTGTTTCAATGCAACTAATGGTATATGTCAGTTATGTGTCTACTGTTATCTTAAAATTAATTTTTCTGATGTTATTTCAGATTTGATTCTTTTCTAACTTGAACTTATAGTGTCATATCATAAAGTCAGCATTTCATTAGTTCTATGGTTGATACAATGACTTTGTTAGCAAATGCAATATAATATTTTGTCATATGCTGACTGACTTTTTTTTTCAAACTAATTGTTTGGCCATTATTACCCACTGGGTTGTTTTTGGATTTTTTCCGTTTTCCCCCGAACATGACAAGGAGCACTCGGTGGGTTTGACCATTCTGCAGGGAATGCTCACTCCTGTATGGCACCTGATTCTACATCGGAGGTGTATGAGGTCCGTGTTTGGTCCGCTCTTATTTGTAATGTTTTATGGACTTTTGAGCTCGAATACTGTTCGTTATCTCTACATATTTCATCGGAGTAGCAATGTTAAATATAAATAAGAATGACTTTGTTTTTGAGACAAAGACCTTCAAAGGCCAACCTTTTTCTTGAGATGTAGTCTGGCAGTAAAAAAAAAGATTCCCCATTGAAATACTATCTAGAGTGTTTCTGCTATTTGTAACACCACTATGAAGACTTAGTTTTGTGTGTAATGTATTTTGTCAATTATGTAGCGAATTATTTGTTTGAAAGAATTCCAGATAGTTTAGAATGACAGCTTGCTTGCTAATTTGAGGATTGATTATTTATTTTTGAGAACACAACTTCAGGTTCTCTTAATTTTATCACTTAAAGCCGAGAGGGAATAATTAGTATCTCTCACGATTTTGTTGAAAATCCAAAAAAAGCCACATTTAATCCGAGTATTGTATATAACTTTACAATTCATATTTGAGAGATGTATTAAATGCTAGAAATTATATCAAGATTTGTTAAGTATGGAAATGATACATTAACAGAGTAAAGGGAATATATAGGGTTCACAACTTACACATAATACTAGTAGGCAATATTTCACTTATCTTTGTTATATATTACATGTATAATTAAAGTCGGCATTATTATTAGGGCTGCGTTAGATGAAGATGACGAAGTTGTTTGTTCACTATCCGTATGCCAGTTGAGTAAATAACGAAACAATCTTTTTGTTCGTCTGAAAGTACGAGTTTATCTGTGCATGATAAAATCTTTGAAAAGAGTTCCAAAGTATTCCTTGCAAGTAATTGTTAAATTTAGAAACCTTAATAAAGCGATGCTAATTGCCCATGTAAACAACCAAGTGCTGCCAAATTTGATTTGGGGGAAGAAAATAACCGATCCTTCTTCTGTTTGACTGCATTGTCATTTAGTTGTATTATGAGGAGTTAAGTAAAAACATCTTTGACATAACAGATATAGACCTTAAACTCAAGCAGCGCTTCGCACATTTCAAGAACATCGATAAGTGGCATTTGTGTCAAGTGCCTTGGCTGAATTTTTGACAAGACTGTTGGAGACCCCATGAGTGTCAAAAATCATTAAAGCATTCCCTTTCGTCTTTCTATGGTTTCTAAAATTAATCATAACATGTTAATGATGCACGGTGCCGTAAAATAGGTATTTTAATCCAAAGTTATTGTTGAAGTTTTTTGTACCATGGGTAAATGGCCATTTCATCCCTTCATTAAAGAAACATAAATTTGAAATTCGTGATCTATTTTCGTGATAAAGTCGGTAATAAACTAGCAAAACGAAGAACATCATAGGATATGTATTTTATGATAAATCAATACAAAAATAAGATTGAGAAAAAAGTGAACATGGTGAACGATTGCGAAGTCAACATGGCAATCTCAATTCGAGGGAGAAAAATATATTTAGACACTGCATTGGATAATTTTGGACAGAATTGTCAAAAACCAATATTAAAATGCTTTTATACCATTTTAATAATTCAAAAATAATCTATCGGTGTACTAGTTTTTGACCCCTTCAAAACTGATTAAAGAAGAAATTTTAAAAAATTGTATTTATTTAAAAAGTTGACTTGAGTAATTCCCGAATAGCTCCCTTTACATCTGGAATATGCTTTATACATATATGAATGCAGAGCGACTGAATATCAGGAGACTTATGTAATAAAAGTTATTTCTGTCGATGTGGCTCCCTCGCATTTGTTTCAGGCTTTCATTAGTAATTACACTGATGTATGGGTTTCCAATGTGAATCTTATCTTGCACATTTCATTTCACCACTTGTAAAGAAAACCTTTTAGATGTTCTGGATAAAGAAACGTAATTAATTCTTTAACAATAGTGTTATACATTGGATTTCACTGAGAAATCGCATTGGAATTTTGTATTGGCTCTTTGCACTTTACAACTATGCTCGAATTTTATACATGGTTATAAAAACCTTCAATCTGTCTTCCTATCAGTTTTATCACGAGGCGAAAGAAATTATCCTAAAACACCTGCTTTCTATAGGGCGTATCGAATAACGAGCAAGCTTGGCTTTCCTCACAAACACTGATTATTTACTGATATATATTTATCCATTATTTACTGATATATTTACCGAATTTGATTGATGGTTTGGTAGTGTCAAGTATGTATTGATGTTTTCTTTGTTGTTTTGTATGTAAAACATAAAAGATTAGTTGGAATTGGAAACTTATTGACTTTATTTTTTTCACTTTGTGTGTATGCACCAAATAATAGCGGTTTCTTTTGCCTTATTAAAATATGGTGGAACCTTTTTTATGGATCGGACAGCATTAATATGATTTGGCACTACTTAATACTGGTTCATCTTCTTTAGATATCTCTTCAGTTCGTTTTAATTTTACAGCACCAACATATGTAGAAATATATTAATAACAAAATAATCAAAATTAATTTTCTTGTTTTTGGCACTTTTCAGTCAAAGATGCATAGCTAGCGATTAAAAGTTAAGGGAGCAAAATACTATCAAACTTAGAAGCCTGGTAAAAGTTACGCAAGTTAGTTTATATACTGCTGGTATACAGGGTTATTTTCGCCCACTATATTTTCGCACCTTTCACACTTGCAAACAATTTTGCCTAAATTCGCCTGATCACATTTTTAAGAAATTATTAAAAATGTATTTAAAAAAAAAAAAATCGCCCTGTTTTTCAATTTGCCCTACCAAGGCAATAAGAAAACAAAAAATTAAAGGGGCGAAAATTTCCCTATGTACAATATTATATTTATGTTAATATTATTTTTTGTTTGTTATTTTAGCCACAAACAGAAGGATATATAGCCATTGTTCTCCCAAAATTAGGAGATTTTGAATCTGCAACAAAGAATTTATTGTCCAGGGAGGAGTATAAGAAAATACGTTTCTCAGGAACCTTAAGTAATGCAACCTGAAGGAAAACTAAAGACAATTTCAGTGCAATTTCTTTTAATTTTTTTACAGTGTGATAACATTAAAAAGTTTCACAAACTGTGTTATTTGTTTTTATTGAAATGTAGGGTTTCATATCAGACCTGATCTGAATGGTTGACACAGTTTTCGTCCAAGGTAAGTGTATTTGATAGTTTGCTAATGTTTGTTGTTTAATGAGGTCTGTTGACACTAACCAGTTTGTTTTTTCAATCATTCAAAACCAAGCGAATATAGTGCGAAAAATTTTTGCTATCATACACTCCTTAAAAGTTTGCATTTCAAGAAATTGCACCATTGTTATAATGACCTACCAAACGTTTGGTCGTTATTTGATCGACATATGCTACAAACATATCTTAAGACAATTGTTTTACAACTTGGACTACGTATTTACTTGAAATACATAGGAGTTGACGAAGTTGATGAGTATAGTTAATTCGTATAGGCACTTGATCCCACCCTTTGGTGTGTCAAGGGGTATGCATTGTTGTCCTCTTCATGAAGGCTTTGTTTACAGGATTTTTGTGAAAGATTATTTTCCTATCTTCGCCCTTTTTATAATGACAAAATATTATGCTTTGTTTTTTTTCCGTTGTCATATTTAAGCAAGATAATGTTTAACTTCATCAGAGAGATAATTGTTTTAAAATTCTGGTATTGTTTTTGTGGCAAAACTTATGTATGATCAAATGCATCAGAATCGGTCATGCTGTAGTAATCCCCACAGTCTTAGTAATCTATAATCGATTACTAATAATCATAATAATACATATACATTAATCGATTAAAGCTAAAATTTTCAGTGTAATCAAAACGATTTAACAAATACCTTCGGTTACGTTTAATCAAGGTAGATATTCGGGATTATGATGTGTAGAGAAAAAAAAGTTTACCATGAACACATGAGTAGGAAATGTGAACTAAGAATGTTTATTCTTTTACTCCATTCCATTATGATGTTGTTTGGCGATTATGAGATTTTATGATCATTTCATTACTTGTTCATTGCTTGGTTTTGAATTGTCTCCATGATTTCTGTTCTTTTTCTTTTGGGGTTATACTATAATCTTTTCATTCATTCGTTAGTTATATTTCTCATGCATTATAATTGCTGTTATAAATGAAATCAATACATAACTTATTTGTGTTATTCTTCGCCTTCTTTTTATACCAAAATACTTTATTATTTTTTTCATCTTAAGCAGTCTAGTAAACTCTTGAACTTTGGAGGTTTAAAGTCAGGGCAAGGCTTTTATTTCAACCTTCATCTAAATGATGACCTTGCATTATAGACTGCATGGGTTTCCTTGCTGATATTTTTAAAGAAAAGTTTGGTTCATCATTATGGTTTCAGACACATACATTTTTTTCTATTGCTTTCAGATATAATTTATAAAATACAAGATATAGGTACGCTTTAGAAATTTGAACGCAAAAAAACAAACAAACAAAAAAACCCCGCATATACCCCACCCCCAAATGCTTAGGAAAAATGGAATATCTGTTGAATATATTAATGTATGTAAAAAATGTCAAATGAACTAAATGGTGTGAAATATCAGATGACACGCGAAGTTTACTGAAAAGGATAAATTCTACCCCCAGGTAAGCAAATAAAAATCTTCTTTAATATGAATACATTCAAATCTCCTACTTGTGAGTGACACGTGCCATAAACTTCAGCAGGTACATCCCCTGCAATGAAGCACCTGTCAAATGCTGCTATATGGATTGATATATAGACAATTAAATAGGGGTCCTCTTTAACTTAAATACTGGATAGTATACTTCAGATATGAAGTATAATCACTCAGTGGCCTTGCATTTAACCATAAAATATTAATTCAATGCAGTACATCAAGTTCGTTCTTCTTCAAAGTTGTTATGCAAGTTTTCGATGGAGAATTTTTTTTTCAGTGGTCATAAAGTACACCTATAGTAATTATTTTCCTGTTTTTTTTCCCTGAATTTTCTTTTTTAAAAAAGGCGTCTATCTTATATTGTTTTCTTAAGGAGAAAAATAGCTTTAAGTATAAAATTTCTGTATAGTATGAGCCGAAGGCTCAAGTGAGCTTTTCTGATCAAAATTTGTCCGTTGTCTGTCGTTGTCGTAGTCGTTGTCGTTGTCGTCGTAAACTTTTCACATTTTCATCTTCTTCTCAAGATTCACTGGGCCAATTTCAATCAAACTTGGCACAAAGTATCCTTGGGTGAAGGGGATTCAAGTTTGTTCAAATGAAGGGCCACACCCTTTTCCAAGGGGAGATAATTATGAATTAGAGAAAAATTAATGGCATTTTTAAAAAATCTTCTTCTCAAGAACCACTGTGTCAGGAAAGATGAAACTCATGTGGAATCATCCCCCGGTAGAGTAGATTCAAGTTTGTTCAAATCATGACCCCCGGGGCTAGGGTGGGGCCAAAATGGCCCACCCCAGTTTTACATAGGAATATATAGGAAAAATCTTAAAAAATCTTCTCAAGAACAACTGGGCCAGGAAAGATGAAACTCATGTGGAATCATCCTCAGGTAGTGCAGATTCAAGTTTGTTCAAATCATGACCCCCGGGGCTAGGATGGGGCCAAAATGGTCGATCCAAGTTTTACATTGGAATATATAGGAAAAATCTTCTTCTCAAGAACCACTGGGCCAGGAAAGATGAAACTCATGTGGAATCATCCTCAGGTAGAGTAGATTCAAGTTTATTCAAATCATGACCCCCGGGGCTAGGATGGGGCCAAAATGGCCGATCAAAGTTTTACATGTACATAGGAATATATAGGAAAAATCTTTAAAAATCTTCTTCTTAAGGACCACTGGGCCAGGAAAGATGAAACTCATGTGAAATCATCCTCAGGTAGTGTAGATTAAAGTTTGTTCAAATCAAGACCCCCAGGGCTAGGGTGGGGCCAATATGGCCGATCAAAGTTTTATATAGGAATATATAGGGAAACCTTTTAAAATCTTCTTTTCAAGTACTTCAAAGCCATGATTAGTGATATTTATATGGAATCATTGTCAGGTAGTGTACATTCTAGTTTGTTCAAATGATGAACCCCTGGGAGGGGTTTAAATTCAAGCCCCCCCCCCCCCCAGTAAACTTTCAGTTCTGATCTGATATGTGCTTTTTCCTAGCCGATGTGCTCAGGTGAGCGGTGTGGCCCCTGGGCCTCTTGTTTGTGTATTGGAATAGGTTTTCGTTACGAAGTAGGTTTAAATTTTTTCAGTTTATATTATTTTCAATTATATGATTATGCACCAGAATGTATTCTGAAAAAAAGATTAGGTTGATCATTGGAATTGAAAAAAAAAAACAGTAAAATTCCATTTTCTTAAAAAAAATGTTCATATATATATGTACATACATTTTAGCTGCCCATTTGTATGTTTGGCTAAATTGCTAATTTTATCATTATTTCTTTTAAAATGTATTTTTCTAATTAGCTTGTCTCAGTTTCATGTTTTAGTATCTGACGTCAATTGAAATTTTTTAGCATCTTTTCTTGACAGCTGAACCAATGTTGCTATGAAACATTTCCTATTAAAGGTTAAAGAAACATCTGAATTTTGTGGTCTACGACAGTCATTAGCTTAAATTTATGGTATTTTCTTAACTCCTTATGAAACCGTTCATACAGTACTTAAGTTCATAACTCCGAAATATAGCTGATATATTGCCGACTCGGCGTAAAACAACAATAATCAATCATTTACTCCTTATGAGCTTTACTCAGTTAAATTGTTGGCATAGCAACATTACGCAATACCCTGTATCAAATCTCTGAAATTTATTATACCGTGATCTCTAGGTTACGGCCCCATTTTGGGGCGAAATAAGACATGTATTGAAAATGCATTAAAATCATCTTTCGTTGTCGTCTTCATTTGCATGACTTAATGAGAAATGAGCCCTCTGAAAAAACATATAATTCATGACCCCAGGTTTCATTCCCTAATTTGGGGTTACTAGTACATGTAGTAGTTTAAATATATATTAAAATTTAAATTGTTAATTTTTGATGCAACACTTTTTGCATGATAGTTTTTTGCATGAATGTTTTTTCTCGATATGAAGAAACCACTTTCCGTCGAGTGCTACGAATAAGATCTTTATTTGGTACTGAAGGCCATTGAACAGTGAGGAATCTCTTTTTTGCCAGACTATTACTGCCCATGGTCCTCGAATTTCCAGTACTGTAAAATCACTAATTTTCGTGGGGGTTTAATTTTCGTTGTTTTCGAGGTATGAGGAGACCAAGGAATTCATGCCCACAACGCAATGTAAAATTTCATATGCACAACTACTAGAAAGTTCTTCTTCCACGAAATCAAATCCCCAGGAACCAACATTTTTTCCTCAAGCCACGAAAATTGGACCTCCCGAAAATATGTGATTTTACAGTATATGGTTTTACCTGAAGCCCCAATCTCCATTTACCGCAGCGGGATACAAATATGCGATGCATGAGGATCAACTCATCATTCGGCAAACCGGTCAGATCAATCTAGTGGTAGAACGTTCGCTTCATGATCGGTAGGCCCGGGTTCAATTCTCGTTCACGGCGCCGCGTCAAACCTTAAACGTAAACAAAGGTAGTGACTGTTCCTTCGCCAAGCGCTCGGCATTAGAAGTGAAAGTTATGGGTCTTTAGGATATGATCTTAAAACATAGAACCCTCACTGCTCAATGGCCTGTGTCAAAGTTATAAATTTGAAGCCCTTCACCGGCATACGAAGTACTTTGGCTCCATTCAAACCTCGGATGTGATAGGTGGAGGAATATCGCTACATTTCTCCGCCGGAAACTGCCTTGTCACTCACTGCTCTTAGAAAAATGGCCTTGTTAATTACAACCAAATGTTAGTATTCTTTGAAAGCAAGAACACAGTGTTGGGCGTGCATCAAACTCGGATTTCAAAAGTATAATATTTAAATGAAATTCAAATAAGATCACATGACTGAATCAGCTTCGTTGACGTCCGAGGTTATGTGCGAGGTACGAGTCATCCGAGGAACTCCGATTGCTCTATATGAGTGAAAAATTCATTCTCAAATGGGACGTTAAACAACATAAAATCAATAAATCAATCAATTCTTCCGCAACTCTTAACAAAATTGCTCTTATCGCTGCACCACGTGGGTGACATGTATGATTTGAAAAGCACAAGACGAAGAAAACATAGTCTTCTTAATAGCGATATCATGTAGGCAAAAACTGCTGAAAGTAAATATATCAGAAACAGTTTTTTTTAGAAGAAGCCGTTTATTTTATAACAGTTATCACAGTTGAATTTTACTTAGGCACAATAGTTGTGCAAACACATTTTGTAAAGGTTAATAGCATCAACATATGATTTGTCAAATTTTTTTTTTAAACATTTTTTCTATATATGCATTTATAATATTGCTCTGGAATGCAAGTGACGAAAAATGTATGAAATTATCTGCATTAATTAAAAAAAATAGATGTGATTTTGAACCTTTGATAATCACTACTTCAGACTTTGCAGTCATTTGGCCATTTTTTAAACAAATATGTGTATAAACATATATATTAAATTGATTGTTTTTTTGCCCTTTCAGCAATATATTGGAAAATATTGAAAAAAGTAGTTTCACATCATTTAAAAATAATAATAATAAAATGACATAAGGATGAACAAAAATATAACAGAATGCATAACGCAAATAAATTTAAAATGTACAAGCTTACATTGAAACAAAACAATTTCACACCATACAAGACTATAACATGTCCTAAACGATGTGGAAAAAAGAGATCAGTTAAGGATTTCTGTATACATAACAAACAAATGCCCTATTCGACAAATACTCCTTGGGAGAGGAAGAAAACAAAACAGTCTTGAACTGTTCATTTGCTCTTCACATGAAAGCACAACGTAGTCCCATCAATGGATACTTTTGGACTCTTTTCAAAAATCCACAATTTTCATTGAACAATATGCTCCCTAGAAAGTGACGATTGTTGCTTTAAGCGGGATTATTGACATCAGGAAAATTTGGGGCAAACAAATAACAGGAACATTTTTCCTGAATATACAAACTGCAGATAAAGCAGTGAGATTTTTTTTACTGAAAGTAAATCAGATTCACAACAGTTAAGACGTTAAGCACAACCACAGCGGACAACTTTCATTCTTGGAAGCGTTGTCAACTGAACTCTTGATTCATGATCAAAGTAAAGCATTTTGAGATTCGCCATTCGAACAGGAGTACAGCATGGTCCAGGGTTTGTGCTGAGCATTCTAGACTCTGGAATCTGTTGTACTACGGCGGAGTGACCGGATTCACTCAAACCCTCATCACGGCATTCTCCCGCGCAATAAAATGCATCGTATCGCTGTGGTGCAATGACAAAATCCCAACCAAACTCCACAAAATCTACGGTTAAGGGGTAGCGACAGCATGTATCAAACTGATTTTGTTCATTACAGTTTAAAACCGTAGATCTCTTTTCTCTTTCATTATGAAGAATCGTAATGGTCTTGAAGTCAAGGTTGGGTTCCTGTGAAATAGAAATGATTTTTTTTTTATTTTGAGTAAAGGATGATCTAAGTGATTGTTAAAACAACAGAAAAGGTCTAACAATTCATAAACAGAATTAAACTACCTGTATTATTTTTGCTAGCTTACTTATACTTTTACTAACTAACTTGCTAGTTTAAGAACCTTAGAAATAGGTCAATTTAGGATCACTTAAGAAGAAATTGAATAGGTACATGTAGCAGGTAATCTTTTTTTGTAAAGTTCTTCAAAAATTTAATGAAATTCCCGTGGATACCAATTGCCTCTCGTTATTAGTAGACCTATTTTTGTATTTATATGGAAATGAATTTGTTTAAATGATTATACTTGAATCACTTGGTGTGATTTCCAACTCGAAATTTTGATATATCGACGACGTATTGTCAACTATCAATGGTTATTTCCGTTCTTATTTCGACAAGGTATATCAGCGAGCTTGAAATAAATTATACCACAGCGTCTGACACATTTATTTCATATTTCGATATTTGTTTTAGAAAAAGTCGACGTCATTGGTAATCTGAAGGATATGGAGATAACTAGCAAAAAACATTTCTGAGAAATGTGATAACTTTAACTTTTCAATCGTCAGCCACCTTTACTTATGCAGCAATATACTCTTATGATACCCTTCTCACATGCATACGTGTTTTTATCTGTCAGTTGATTCGATACGCAAGAGCATGCCTTACATATAAACAATTTTTGTAACGAGAAGTTGTTGTCATTGACAAAGAAATTGAAACAAAAAATATCATCAGTCTTGTTTTGAGTCATTTCTATGTTCTATGGTCGATACAATTATCTTATCAGCAAATACAATCTATCATTAAGTCAAATGCTGACTGGCGTTTTTCATACTAGCTAATTTTTATGCAATCATTTACACATCGATTGTCAACGGATTCCCCCGTTTTTTTTCTATATCATGATGAATGGCACATGCCTGGTATGACCGGCCGGCAGGGGATGCTTACTCCTCCATGGCATCTGTGTTTGTTATGCTCCAATTTTGTATTGTTTAATGAGCATGAATGCTTTCGTTATTTCCATATAATTTTCATTGGTGTTTAATTTTCGTTGTTTTCGCGGTATGGAGGGACCCACTAACTCATGACCACCACGAAATGTAAAACTTAATTTGCACTATTACCCAACACTATAAATCGAATCACCAAATATCAATCTTTTTTTTTTTTTTTTTACAAACCTCGAAAATTTGTGATTTTACAGTATTTCATTCTTTTTGTTCATTCACGTAATTTTTTTTTGAGTAATTATTAACTGTCGAGTCATAGTCGTATATCAACGTCTTTATTTTATTTTTATTGTTTAATCATTCAAAGCGTTAGGTACGTATTTAATCATCCATTATCCCGATCAAATATATTTAATTCATGATTTGTTTGAAAATTGCATGACTGAGTGGAATGCAGTATATTCCATCAAGGTCTGATTTTCGTACAGATTTTCGTACAGAATAACTTTTACACTGATTGATTGATTGATTGATTGTATATTGTTTAACGTCCCTCTCGAGAATTTTTCACTCATATGGAGACGTCACCGTATGCCGGTGAAGGGCTTCAAACTTTGACCTTTACTCGGCACTCAGGGCCATTGAGCAGTGAGGGATCTTTATCGTGCCAACGCCTGCCGCTGACACGGGGCCTCGGTTTTTAAGGTCTCATCCGAAGGACCCCTTTTACACTGAAATTCATTTTTAAATTTTTGTTTTATTTAATAAATATGTGTCTAACTTTACCTGTATTCATTTCTATATCATTTAATGTAACTGAAGTTTCCGGATAAGTGTACTGTGCTTTAATTTATTCTATATTTTGAATGCTTCTTTTAAAGTTTCTCTAGATTTTAAACATCTTTGTTATCACAGGTGTATAAATCAAGTCGGGGCGATCCTCATATTAATAAGAAATACTACTTGTACTTGTCCTCTTCCACAAATGATTTTGCTAACGTAGATTAAGAAAGGTTGGATAAGTATTTAGATTTTATCTATATTAATGTTACATCTGTCCGAGGGGCACTTAAAAGGACTATACACAAGAAACAATTTTCCCCTTGAGACTTTTAAAAGAAAAACATTTGTTTTTAAAGTCATATTAACTTCAAACCCGTTATGATCAAACGCTTTCGAGAGATTGATCTGATCAAATAATTGTATTAAAGATGCATTTGAATCAAAAATATCTTCTAGAGAATATTGAGATTGCTAGCTGTGTTTGTAAAAATGAAGAAATCTAGATATTTTCAGTGATTTAACTAATAATGCTTTAACAAATGACAACACTCACGTAGCCACTGTTATTTGTCGTTCCGTTTTGCAGGACAATGAGATTCTCATTATATCCATCAAAAGCTTCCACCACTACACCCAGGTTAGACGATGGATCGGAGGCCCACTGCTGAGTGAGATCAGTAATATCAAAATGATGCCAGCCGATGGTCTCCGCGATATTCTTTTTCTTTCTTTTTAAAAACCTTTTGACAGGGGGCCCTCCACGTTTTCCTGGAGGAACAAGCTTGTAGAGGAAAAGTTCTGACACGTTTTTGGGTAAATTGAATTGTCTTAGTGGTGGTGCTATGTAAACCCATAGGAGTGCCCTGTGTACCTCTTGATTTTCCATCACTGGTATGTTGAAATACACTGCATTCGGTGCTTCCACTAATAAGGACGTTGGCGCTGAAATTTAGGACCAAAAACGCCTGATATAAGCATTTGAAATTTTTTTCTGTGCAGTAAATAGGAGATTTTTATTTTATTTCTCTTCTCAAAAGATATATCAAGAAGAAAAATAGCCTTTATTATCTCTATCCTATTTCATGATTTTATAGCTTAAAAATCGGGATCATGTTACGGGACTAAATTTTAATTTATCCTTTTAAAAAATGAAGTAGAAGTTACGTTTCTTATTCATTTTTATGTTTAAGAATATTGTGTCTCAAGAGCAACTGAACATACATTCAATAAGTTTAATTTTATTTAATGAGTTGAATATTTTAAGAATAATAGAATAATAGATTTCTTAATTTGTAAGTGAGAACTTTTTTTCTTTTTAAACACAAATGACAGACATTGATTTAGTCGTTGCTAGCAGATGACTTACGTTCTTCAGAAAATATAAATGTTCTCTCCATTCTACCAAATTCATCTTCTTCATCTTCAATTCGTTCTGTGTATGAATATGGTTGGTCATATTGCATTTCTTCTAAATTAATTTCGTTTTCATACTGATGTCGTAATCTTTCATAGGATGGAATTCTGGGAAATCTTGTCCGTGTTACATTTGGTAATCCTAAAACATCCAACCTTAAAGCATGAGATAATCTACTTTTTATGGAGTTGATCCGTAATCTCTTTTGGTGTTCGCGAATGTGACAAGTGCGGCATCGTTGTACATTACCATCTGTTTCTGAGTAGTCAGTATTCTGTTGAAAAAGATGAACTAGTTGCTCAAAATCCATATCGCTTGTATTATATTGTCCATTTGGTTCCGTAATATTATCTGCTTGTGGTATCACTGAGCAAATGCCTATAATTGTTAAATACGTAGACGTATAAATAAATGAGATCAGAAAAGAATACATCTTGCACTTTAAAATCAGCTGATCGTACGCGGGATATGCCCTGAAGGAATTCGCGCCGTTTCTTTTATACCAGCGGTCAAGATATACCGGCCGTTATGACAAGAAAACACTATGTCGCTCATAAATATTGAAGTGTCTTAAAAAAGACTAAACACGAAATAACAATAAATCCATTGATGCTTTCACTTTTTTTTAAGTTCCTAATTCACACAAACATTTCTCGTAGGAAGATTGAAAAATGGAAAACTAAACGGAATGTGATATCCACAATTAAAGAAATAAATATCTTAACGCCTATTCTGAGAATGTATGAATATTTTGAAAACTGATTCATTCCGAGTGGAGCCAACTGAAATTAAAAGGCATGGTCGTGTGACGTAAGATTTTAATCATCCTGCAGAAATATCGATTGGGGATAGAATGAAACATGCATGTTGAAATTGTGAACTTTTTATAAAGGAAGGCCATGACACACATCTTTTATCATTAATTAACAGGTAATAAAACTTTAACGGGTCAAAGAGGGTCGTTTTGATTAATTTGAGAAGGCATCTCATGTGTGCTGCATTCGGGATGTTTAAAAGATACGCTACTGATAGGTTTCTTCTGTTGAATTCCTTAATGTACACTTTTTTGCTGCGTAAATTCAGAGTGTAATTGAGAAATTCAGGAATGTCTGTCAAACACTCAAAATTACAACTTAAGACATCAAGTTCTTAGAGAGGAGTGATTTAATTTAGAAAAATTGAGATCAACTATTTAAACAACATATTAAGTTCTCAAATCTTAGAACATAGAAATGTGAATTGTGAGTTTTATCAAATAATGGAATTTTAAAACATATACATGTACAATTTTAAATACAGTGCCAAAAGATATAAACCAGTTCCTAAGGGCTTTGCGAGAAGACTTCTGTTTTTAAACAAAACTTATTAGCACTGATAAAATAACCATACAAGGCATACAGAAATGGTATCTCGGTAGGTATGCTTATTTCTAACAGGCACTTGATCCCACCTAGAGAGAAGGGGGGTCTAGAGGTTCCCTTTGTGCTTTTTTGACTAGATTCAGTATTTTGAAGAAAAAAAATTCTTATATAAAACATCGTCCATAAGGAATCGAGGGCCAAGAGAAGAGGAGAAAAGGGATTTGTGACAATATTTTCCAATATATAATTGAGAAATGGCTACTTTATGTATGGACCAACTCACTACATGTAATTATATCTCATGATTCCTTTCCTTTTTTTCTTATCTGGTAGTCTTTGCTTGGTATTCCCCCTCAAATTAAATGGATGGTTGTAACTTCCTTACCCCTGAAAATAAATGGAATTGCTCCCTGGGTGTTTATGAAACTATAATATATTATTGTAATAATCTGCGTTAAATTTATGGCGGATAGCTCAATTTTGAAAATTATTTTAATGTTATTTTTCTTCATCAGAAGCAGAAAATCGTATACACATTTACAAACAAGTCATTGAGTCAATATTAATCAATGAATGGGACTTTTTCCTTGTTTACATCAACCCATTTGTATTAAATATAGAAAAAAGTATTCTTTAAATATATAGTTTTTAAAATCTCAAATGAAATGAAAGCATGGTATTTCAAGTGGAAATAGTTAAATGTTTCTTATGAAGTGCTTACATCTTATTTCTATAATAAATATTATGCATTTCAGTAATTCTGGCCTTTAGATCTTAATTATAGTGTTTAATTTCGGAATGTAAGAATTAAATAATGTATTTTTTCATACACTACCTATATATAATTCCTATAATTAATATTAGGCATCTCAGTAATTCTGACCTTTAGATCATGATGTCCAAAGGGTGTCAATCATCAGCGTGTGTCATTATTTTTCCCTCAGCGTGAATGTGGAATTGATAAGAAAGGTGACACGCTGCTTTGCAGTGATGATGGGTTTTGTATACAATATATCATCACTTGGTAATAAAAGTAGTTTCTGGATGTTAAAAATGCCAAAGAACACTCCACTTTGACGTTCCACTGTCAAGAATCTGCTCCTATGTTTTCAAACCTGATAGATTAATTGTTCCATCTTGAGATGAGTGACAACTATCGCTATGAATATATTCTTTCCAAAAAAAAAAATAGTAAAAAATACATGTTACTATTTTAACAGAAGAATTAAGAAAATGGGAATAAGGTAGTCCTTTTCTCAGGTTCTGAAAAATCAGGCGTTAAATAATTGAAAATGTTCATAAAAACTTCTCTGATTCATTCAAAAATCAAAGAATTGTAAGATTTTTTCCTTGTGGAATCTTGCATTGAATATTTTTACTTATAGATATATTTAAAGTTTCTCAGATATTTGTTTTATATTGATTTTTTTAAACATTAACTTCTCTGTATTGTAAAAAGAAATGCACATTTCCCTCTAACTATAAATTTCAAAAAAGCGAATGTATACAGTAATGGGGAGGATGTCTGTGCATGAATTGTTGATTCGTCCCTCCCTTCCCCTATCCGTACGTGCATAACATTTCTGACTACCCTCTGTTTTTAGCAACTTCTATCATTTTATAGTGATAATTTGCTCCCCAATTTTCGAAGTTAAAAAATCGATTTTGCTTCTGTACTCAAAACCGGTCGGCAGGGGATGCTCACTCCTTCATGGCACCTGATTCCACCTCTGATTTTGGAGGTCCTTTTTTACTCTGCCTCTATTTTGTAATATTTTATTGACTTTTTATCTTTAATACTGTTCGTTATCTCCGTATGTTTTATGGGGGTATTTTGTGATTTTAGTGCTCGTTTATATATCTCAGTTGATTCGATACGCAAGAACATGCTCTTAGTATGAACAAATTCTTAAACGAGGTAAATTATTGACAAACAAGTTCATAAAACAAGAAAATCAGCAGTCTTGTTTAAAGTAATCATTTCGTAAGTTCTTTGGTCGATACAATGACCTTGTCAGCAAATACAATTTATCATTGAGTCAGATGCTGACTGAAGTTTTTCATACTTATTGTTAGTCCATTATTTATACACTGAATTGACGACAGCATTTCCGTCATTTCCCGACCATGACAAGGAGCACACGGTGGCTGTGACCGGTCAGCAGGGGATGCTCACTTCTCCGTGGCACCTGATTCCACCTCGTGTTTGCTCTGCTCCTATTTTGTATTGTTTTTGGACTTTGATATTGAATACTTTTCGATATCTCCAAATCCTTCACAGTACCTCTAGTTCGATACTTGTCAATAAATTATACTTGTCTTTCAAGCAATTGAAATGAGATTCACAGTATTGTTATATTTTTGCAAGCTTTCAATGTTCATAAGAACCTTGAAGTAATAAAAAGATCGCCTACTCTTACATAATAAAAATTTTGAATTTTTTGGTATATTTGAAGCCGTTGGTAATTAAACATAATTTTGATTAATTAAGAGCTCAGATGCATGTCCAAAACAGCAATTTTTTCATTCAGAAAGTGGCGACTTGAAAAAAAAACTCAAGGAAAAAAGGAAAGATAAAGACTTTTGCTTCCTGGAATTTACAGCTGAAGACATTGTTCGATTTTTATTGAATAATAAACAATTTGTTTTTTGCAGCATGCATTGTGTATGTTTACTTCTTTATGCTCTGTTTTGGATTGCCTTAGAATTTAAGCCTCAATAATTCTTTTTGCAATGACTTCGACATTTTAGATTTTAAGGACAGATGATACAAACTAATTTTTTTTTTCAAAAAATTTGAAAATAACAAGTTGGGTCATATTTTAATGAGTAAAATGAATAAGTTTGACCGTCTTCTTTTTTTATTCAAAATTTCACAAAAATGGGATTTGATTGATTGTATACTGTTTAACGTCCCTCTCCAGAATATTTCACTGATATGGAGACGTCAAAATGGGATTTGAAGTGAAAAATATTTGTATAGATTAATTAGGTTGGTTTCAGAGATGTAGAAATTTTAACAACACAGAAAGTTTACAATTTCTTTATATTCTAAAGAAATTATTATTTGCATCATTTGCAATGAAATAAGTCCCTAGAATATATACGTGACGTGACTGTTGAGTGTGATATTCTTAAGGTAAATTTCACCCTCTTTCCCATTTCATATATTTTAATTTTTTAAAAAAATTCATATTGGAAAGCAGGCTTTGAGAAATTGCAATGTTCTTGAAATTTGCAGAAAAAATAACCTTACAAAGAATTTGAGCACATCCAAAAAATAAAACATGTTTTTTGATCTTCAGAATAAATGATGTATTTGCATATTTTGGATCAGATGTTTATATGAAATATTGAAAAAATGCTTCAACTTTGGGTCATTTTCAAAGGAATTTACAGGATACGAGGAAAATGAGCAATGACGTCATAAGCATTGACTAGATGTAAAATTACGTCACAATTCATAGATACGTGGTCACCAACACTCCAAGTGATAAATACTGCATTTGCAACCTAAACTGAGCGGTTTTGATTTTTCAGAAATTCTCAGGGCCAAACAATGCCCAACGTGGCTCTTGCTCTTTCAAGATATTTTTTTATTTTTTAATTCTCTAACTGCTACTTGGAAATAACCTTACATTTGAAATTCATAATAAAATATTCAAATAGATTTTATATTCTTAGCATACTAAAATAAACAGTAAATTATTCACGTATACCGCAAAGGGAGGTAATTGTATACCAGCATTTAATGTTTCATGCCTGAAATTCCATATATCGATAACATTAGTGTTTATCATTGCTAAAATCTTTGTTTTTATTTCCAAGTAATAATAACTTTATGTACATCTCGTAACAATGTCACTTTTGTATAGAACTGTACCAATTGTAAAACATATATACAGTGAAACCTGTCTAATCCGAAACTCTCTGGGAGACGAATTTTGTGTTTGAATAGACAGGGTGTCGGATTGAAAAGTGTAAAAAAAAAAATTAAAAAGTGGGAAAACAATTTAACGTTGGAAATAAACAGTGTGACTGATTGCACGAATGTCTGATTAGACATTTTTCACTGTAAAATGAAAAACAACAAGTAGATATTTATATCTATTCATATTTATGTATATTTTATTTCGAATATCACAGTTTTCATATTGTTTAGGCACATCAAAAATGTGCAAATTTATTTTTCAACAAACAAAACTCCGTCATTTATACATATAAATCTCCACTCTTCTATTCAAAATAGGCGTCAGGCTTAACTAGTAATATTGCACATCTCACAACAAGATTCCATAGGAGCAAATTAATCACAAATTCTTGGAATGCAAAACAGAAACAAAACAAATAAACAGACTTAATCTTTCATCTGCTGAATTGCACCAATAGCCACAAAGTGTTAACATTTTAAAACTCCTATTTTTGGTAGGATACTATACAAAAATTACAAAAAAGCATCTCAACCAATATATAAGTGAGTTCTCAAAGTGCTATCCAACTGTATATTAACAAATAAATGGAGACATAATAAAAACAACACATAAAGCACAATTATGAAAAAGCACCACAACATAACTCACTATAAATCACACAGCTATAAAAGGTTCTGTCTCAACCAGAGATCAAGTAAAGGATTTCAACACCGCAAACAATGCTTTTCGTTCCTTGTTCGTTTTCTATCAAAATTGCCCTATATTTCTTGCATTGAAGTAATAGCTAACCAATATAAATGCGTGCCGCAGCAAAACTCTAAAACATCAAAAAGTTATTTTGAAGAGATAATGGGAAAATATATGCATATAATACATTCTCATAATGTTTGGTAAATACAAAGTTCCTCAATGATACAAAATTGCAACTGTGAATGGTTTTTCTTCCATTAATGGATAAATCTTAATTTTGAATAAGCTTTATCATCAATAGAGATTCATCAAAACCAAACCTCAACCAGAAAGAACCAAAAAGAGTAAAATCTTTTTCAACAAATGACATTATTTGTATCGTTGTAAAAAGGTGGTTGGTTGATGATAAAACTTATCTTTAATGGATGGCGTTATGTCTATCATTCCTACGTATCATTCGTGGACTTTATCGGTGGTTAATACCTTGCACCAATATGAAATCGCCTTCAATCAAATTAAAAACGTTATTTTTCATATTTTGTAGTAGCAAAAAAGGTTTCTAAATGAATTGTTTAAAATAGTTTAACATATATATTAAAAAAAAATTGCAAAGCAACAAAAACTATCCAGGAAAAAGACGTCTAATTTAACATTTTCTTTTGCATTCGGCACACAGAAGCCCTCTATCCAGGGATCTTAGATCCATACTTTTCATGAAAACAAACACATTTTACTACTTGTCTTTCTTCAAAATCGTCTTTAAGAGCAACCACATCGAACAACTTTCATTCTCGGTAACGTTGTGAGTTGAAGTCTGGACGTATGATCGAAGTATAACATTCTTAAATTTGCCATCCGTACAGGGGAACAACAAGGTCCGGGGTTATTGCCGATGATCCTGGACTCGGGCACCTGTTGTACAACAGACGAATGTCCGTGGTCGCTCATTCCTTCGTCCCTACATTCCCCCGCACAGTAGTATGCATCGTACCATTTAGGTGCAATGACGAAATCCCAACCAAATTCTATAAAGCTTACGGTAAGCGGGTATCGACAACAAGCCTCGAACTGGTTTTGTTCGTCGCACGTAAGTCCTGTTGATCGCTTTCTACGGACATGTGCTGTAGTGGTTGTCCGTAAATCTAAGTTAGGTTCCTAGAAAAAAATTCTTCATCAGAGTATTGAAAATATACATATATTTATTACGCAATACATAGGTAAAAAGAAAAGGCGTAAAAAAATCTGTTCAATTAGTATTTTTAAATTCATTACTGATAACTAAATTAACTCTGATAAAGAGAAAGTTAAATGGTGTAGTCGGTTCATTTACTTAATGGATAGCAGATGTTTTAAAGTAATAAATAACCCTGTATACTCCTATAAATATAGGGCATTTGCCATCAGTTATAAATAGCACAGGTGTTAATTTTTGAGTTGCTAAAAGTACAACAGAAGCAGAAACGTGTATAAATATATGCATGTCAACTTTCTGCCCTAGATCAATTAGGTCAACTGACCACTCTTACTGGCAATAAAGGTGAAATGCTGATGCTGCGTTTTGTTATTTTAATTATTTATACTTTTTGTATTAAAAGTTACACATTATTTAAAAGATTCACATTCCTCTAAAACTTTTTTTTATTAAAATTAATATCTATATCACAATAGTTTTGCGATTTCCCAAAACCAACTCTAAGACTTGTAAAATTATCAGAAATTTTCGAAATCATTAAAAGCACAAACTTTACGTTGAAATAAATTTTATCAAAAGGTATGTATGGTGAAAAAAGTTAATAGTAAGTTAATGCATTAATTTCTAAATTCATTGTTTTATTTGTTGAATAATGAACAGAAGAATAAAAATAAATGCAAATATTTACTATACATTGAAGTTCTTCTTTGTCTTAAAAGTAGTTCATCCACATTCATTTGAAATTGTACTTCAAAATATACACTTACATAGCCTTCGTTAATGCCAGTGGTGGGTGGAAGAATAATAAGATTCTCTTCGTCTGCGTCAAATGCCTCCACTACCACCCCGAGATTTGAAGCGGGATCCGAAGTCCATTGGTATGCCAAATTAGTGATGTCAAAATGGTGCCAACCGCTTGTCCGCGGGATGCTCTTTTTCCTTTTTTTCATAAATCTTTTGACTGGCGGTCCGCCATGTTTTCCTGGCGGGACCATCTTGTACAAAAATAATTCCGAAACATTTTTAGGTAAGTTGAATTGACTTCGCGGTGCTATATAGACCCACAGTAGTGCTTTATATACGTCTCTATTCTCCAGGGTGGGCATATTGAAATAAATTGCATTAGGTGTCTGAATATCGAGAGCCGCTGATGCTGTAATGGAAACAAAATTTGTGTTTAGAAAAAGTGATATTTTTTGTAGGTGACATTCTTTCGTGATTCTAATAGGCAAATAAGGATTTAAACTTTGTTAGAAAAAAAAAAAGATTTGATGTCGGATCCAAATTAAATTAAAATGAAAATTTAAGTACACCAAGAAGAATAGTGAATGCATAAAAGAAATAAAACTTATATCATTAAAGATATTTTATGCAAATATATGTCTATTTTTTTCTTAAATTTTAATATGAATTGATTGTCTAAAATATTCCTCAATATGCTGTAATGATATTAATTGATTTTAAAAAGAAAAAAAAATGTTATGATTCATTTCTTCGGCTAACGAATTTTAACTTAAGTTTTATACTCCATTAACACTTTAGTTTTATATTCCATAAACGCTTTATGCAATTTAAATTCACTTTCAGATAGTGATTGATTTACACATCTTTAGCTATATATGTATATAAAATTGTGAAATACTTACGTTCTTCGGAAAATATGTATGTCCTTTCAGCCCGTCCAAACTCATCTTCTTCGTCTTCTATTTGATCTGCATAAGAATATGGTGCATCTCCTTGCATTTCACTCATAATTTGTTCGCTGTCGTATCTTTCACGGAGCCTCTGATAAGATGGCACCTTTGGGATCCTTAAGTCGGTGATATTAGGGATACCCAAAATGTCCAGTTTCAGTGCATGTGCTATTCTATTTTTAATGGATTCAATTCTTATTCTTTTCTGATCCTCTCGAATTCTACAACTCTGACATCGAGTACGGTTAGAGTTTAATCCATCTGAATCGCTTTGCGATTCGGTGTTTTGTGATAAGATACTCATAATTTGTTCTTGGGTTATATTGCCGGTATCATAGTGTTGAAAATCCTCTATTGAATCAATTGACTGTGGTATAACTGTACAGAAAACAAGAGCCACTGTGAAGATTATCAAATGAAAAACGGAATGAAGGTTTACCGGCATCTTGTACATTAAAATCAGCTGATCGTAGTTGTTCGGTATGTTCCAGATGAGTAACTGCGGCGAAAGAGAGCTAGCTTTTATACCAGCGGTCAAGCTACACTCGGCCAAAAGATTTGACAGGTGTGATACCTTATTAAAAAATGGTCACAATATTATTTTATAGGAACAGAAAAGGGCAACAATATCATCATAAATTTTCATGTCAATTCTTTCCTTCCAGGTCGAAGCATTCCTGTCCAAGAATTTTAAGAGATATTTCAGTAAATTCCTCTCAGAAATTCAATCTTCTCTTGTTCTCTTTTTTCAAACAGACATCCTCAATGACTTGCAAGCTGCATAATTTTTTTTTTTTAGGAATCTCGACTTATGAAATGGAGTTGTTTAGATATTATATTCCTTATCACTGACGACCACTGGGTTTTTTAAAGTCCTAGAAATAAAAGAAAAACGTTACTATTGATCTGCTGAAGTTAACACCATTCCACGCAGTGCCAGTGTAGTGCCCCTTTTTACCGCTTTAATGCTTTAGAGGTCAAGGCCTTTGACTAATTATCCCCTGGAAAAAAAATCATCAACATCATGTGTATTAACTACACGTCAAAAACTTTTAATGATTCACTTAATATTACGAAGTAGTGAAAGAAAATTTCATTTAACATATTATTAAGCATTTTACATGACTTATAAGATGAAATATCTTTAACAAAAGAGTGGGGATGATTATTACATTAATATCTTATATTCTCTTAAACGTTTGAAATTTACCTGTTGAGAAGGAATTTTTGCAGCCTTTACTTTTCATCACTTTATACACTATATTCTATTTTATGAGACATATTAAATAGGAATATGCTTTCATTCCCTGTTAAATGTTTTATAGTACAGTGAAAGAGGATGTAAAGGGAAGTGACCCGGGGTACTGTGTATACACGTTAAATGTTACCTAAGTTTTTGTAACGAATTGGCAGGAAAAACTCTTTTTATAAGTTGCACAGTTAATTTCAAAATTAAATTTACTGAGGCATTTTGTATTTAAAACTTTCAGGAAGCAAAAGATTATACAAATTTATTTACGATACATATTTTTTCAAGCATTTTATTTTCTGGTTGACGGGTTTACGATCCCAAATTATGAAACGATATCTTTTTTGTAGCCAATGTAGACATTTATTAGCACAAAATAGGCACTCAAAGAATCGTGGAGCGTTTTATTCGGCATTTGAATCACAAAAAGATACCTGATACTAGAATCATATATCCTCGACAGTTTTGTCACTTAGAATAATTTATACATTTATTATGGTTACTTAAATGTGTACGGTGGCATTAGACATTTTATATAAATCATACAACCTTCATAAATTTTCGTACCAGATTAACAAAGCATACAGGTTTAACATTTGAGAAACTTGTATACTTTATCACAACTGACAGAAGATCTTGCCACATAATAATAATGTGCTTATGATCAGAAACGCTATGTTTTGACACCTTTGTTAGGTATACAATGTCTTAGCCCGGGGTGCAGAATGTTAATTACGTCAGCATGTATGTTTTTGCACGTTTTGAACAGATTTTTCATTGTAATCAGTAATTGTAACTGAGTGTTTGATGACATGTCGAAATACACGGTAATATTACAATATTATTTTTGCAAACGATATTATTATAAGCTTAAATCTGTATTAACAAAACACAAAAAGGATATGAATGTTTTCTTTATAAATGCTAAAAAGTGTCAGGATTAACCTACCTTATAACATCCAGGGATAAAAAAAAAACTAGATTTATTTATTTAATGTCACTGTACAAAGCTATAAACATTAATTTATCACAGATGAGGTGATAAATGCTTTACAGAACAAAATATACAGGAATGTAATATATATTGTAAAGTTTAATACATATCTATGGGAATGCTGTTCAATTCTGTTTAAAAAACGCCACTTGTAGATGATTAATCACACACACACACACACACACACACACACACAAAAGAATTAGATGTACTACGATAGTGATAAGAAACAATGCAATTTTACAATGTTGTGTATATATTTAGTGAAATTGAAAAAAATATATATGCCAATCTCAAATAAATGTACGCTCGATTTTAATGAATGAAATGTTATTGTGTATTTTATTCTTATTATTGAATCTTTGGCCCTTAAGCAACGGCCAACAAAACTAATGCCGCGTATTTTTTAATTTTTAATTTTGCTCAATTTTATAAAAACTTATCGTAAGACCTGATGCACTTAACAGACGCAAGAATCGTTGTGGCGGGGAAAGTTAAATGATGCATCTTCCTACTTTGTGAAGAAGAATGAGTTTGAAAGGTAAACTACCAAATTTTAGAACTATTTACAAGATTTTAATAGAATTATTGGTTATAATTAAACTGAGTCATATTAATGTACATGAAATGCACAAAGTTCCTCATTTTTACACTCCAGTGCATTGACAAGGTGTGTTTTATAGGGTTTTGAATGTTGCAGATTCTTCTATGGATTTCATGAGGAGGATAACACTGAATGTAAAATTACTTATATAAACGAGAAAAATTGTTAAATAAGTGACTAGAAATATATCTCATCTTTTTTAACGTACACAAAGACACATTTAGTTCTGAAGTGTATGAAACTTACCGTGTTAATTCTCATATTATTCATACAAATTAATAGATAAAATTATTTTTTTTTCAAAGAGTACATTCTTTGATGATGTCATTAACGTGTTATGTAGGAGGAGGTATATTGGAATGCACAGTAAATATTTGGCAGAATTTCTTAACTATTAAAATTCTTGGCTATTCAGAGGTTCAATAAATAGAAATTGATGATGAAACAGGGTCTTGTTTTATTGCTTCTTTCTTTACAATACGGTGTTCGTCAGTCAGCCACGCTTCAGCGTTATCTCATTACTGATGACAGAAAGAATTACTGATAGATTTTTCTGAATTCCAACAACTCGATCGGTATGTGTATATTTAGGACTTTGTAGCTTGAATAAACTTTTATTTGTCCTTGACAGGGAGAGAGAAGAGATAAAAAGGGGGAAGTGAATAATGCAGGCTATAAAATTTATTGCTTTTTATACCTTTATTATATCGGATATTATATCTTACGTTTCCTTAAAACCAAATAAATTTCGCAGTATAAGATTAAACAATAACAAAAACAATAATTAGAGTAATTTCAATAAGTGACCATGTTCATAAAATATTTTAAAATCTACGTCATGTAAATATTTTGATGGACGTTGAAATGCTTTATTTAAAAGATAATAAGAGGAAATGAAATACGTTTTGTGGATTAAGACCAAAAAAAAAACCATGAATAGGTGTTAGGCAATGGAGAATACATATTTTTAAAAAAAGTTGAAAGTATTTTTCTTTAATTACACAGGAGCTACTATACACTTTCTGAAATTATGAGATTTTTTTAAAAAGAAAAAAAAAATGACGTAAATCACATTTTCTCCATGTAACTAATTAACAACTATAAATATATATATACTAATAAACTACAACAGAGTTCCAGCCACCGGCCAGCTGTTGACAAGAGAAATATATAGATCACCTGCTTTATTTATTTTGTACTGGGCTGCTATTTGTTTACTGATATGTACAGAATCCAGAAAATTCTAATAATTCACCTTGAGATGGAGCTATTGCCAGCTTTTGTATATTGTGGTTACTGTCATTTAAAATGTTTTTCTAAAGCGGTCAAGGGTATAAGGAAAATAAAGTATTTAATGATTAGGTACAGATGCCTTAGCCGCAACAGGTGCATAAAAAGATATTAAGGTTTCTGAAATACAAGCATCTTACTTTTTATATATACATTGCATACTAGCATATTTTTTATCTTCGATCATATCTTTAAAACTATTAAAATATTTGAATAATTCTTTATTTACCAGGTTTGCTGCCAATAAAAAAGTAAACTTCTCTTATGGTTTTCATTTTAGTGTTAATATTATTTTTTTTTTTTTTTATTTGTTTATATAATTATAAATTAAAAGTACAAAACAAAGAGAATTGTGCGACAAAATAAGATATTGGTCAGCACATTGAATAATTGAAGATCTTACAACTTCAAAATCTCTCAAACAGAAAGATTTTAAACATAGCTTTTAGATCGTGTTCTTTGATTATTTAATTAAAGAATAATTCAATTATTTGATAATTAATTAATTGGGACACTTATAAAAACACAACCCTAACTATGTGAAGTGTGGTTATTGTCAAAAGATTGATATCAGAAAGATTTTCTTCCTAAAGTTGTAAATATCATAGGAGGTATTATTATTCATGGATTGAAAGACACAATTCTAACTTTAATTATTTATTTTTACTTGGTGTATTTAGATAATTGTAAACATATTTTTTTCCTTCATATAATATAATTATTAGTTCTCACAAATAGTTTGATCATTGAAAAGGGATTTAAAATGTATTATATGAGTTTTAAATACGCAGGTTTTTATTATTTTGAATGGTTTGAAAGCTTGTAAAACAAACTTGTAACTATACAAATATTAAACATCTAGCACCTTTTTGATAACTACTCATTTGCGAGGCAGAATGACATAGTTTGGCTAAACATGACTTAGATACAATTCGTTAATTAACATATTTTTCTATGTACCAACAGAAAGTTTGGCAAATATAAATTTTTCCGCGATGAAGAAATATCGTGAGGGGGCTAATATATTAATATCAAATAAAATGCAGTTCTATCTTTGTGTATTTTAATACTGCACGGTGAATAGTATAAAAAGTTAATAAAACCAAGTTTTAATATGTGAACTTTGACTTTTAATGAATGAATAAATTTAACAAAATTTAGTTTAGACATTTTTTTATTAAAAAATATTGAATTCATAAAACAAACCTTTTTTTACTATTTTTTTTTTATAATTGTTAACGAATTTTATATCATAAGTGACTAATACCGTATAAATACATGTAATTGAAAAAAAATCACTTTGTACATGAAAAAACCGAGGCCGTAGGGGATACATATTAATATTAATGTTCTAATTGTCGCTGCTATTTAATCCGGTACTCTTAAAATGTTGTAAACTGTCTTCCGGGTTTTATCGCTAGTTAATTCCGTCCTGAAAGAAAGATTATTCAATTAATATACCCAAAACCTCTGAATAATTGAACGATAAATGTTATTACTAGGATCGCAGCATTGGTTTATCTTTAATGCTTGCAGAATCGTCTTACAAATCAGCCATTCGGATCGCGGTATTACCCCCTGGACTACTTAGTAGAGAGATTCTATGTCAGTATTTACATAACTGTTCATTTGCATTGTCAGCATAAAAATCGCAATATCATTTTTCATCCGCTTGAAAGATTTTGATAAGGACAATGGTTAGGAATAGTAAATGTGTTGTTATCGCCTATCATCAACTGTTTAAAATTCCGACCTAGGTCAGTATTAATTGGCATATCGTCCAGTTTGGCATCTGAAATTGTTAAAGTTACAAGAAAGCGTCTTGTTAACGAGTCAAGGTTAAAAGAAAATAAGCTTCTTAACACAAATGTCAGAAACGAAATGTAGGTCTCTAGGTCCCTTTCTTCATATCTTATCGCAGTAGTAAGCTATTGGGTTGTCAGCAAACGCTAAAGGAAGAGTGCATTAAGGGGATATAATGGGGAAATGTAGCAAACCATGAGAAGTGTTGTAATGATAAAAAGAAAGTCGCGTGTCTCTTACAAGGCGGACACATTGCTTTAACTATCCGTGTCAAAATGGAGTATAATCCCAGATTAAGACCTATCAAATATAATGGGGAAACTGGAGGATACAATTGACCGTTTATTGTGTTATTTTTCTTGGTATTTTATGATAATAATGAAACATTTTTTAACAAAATTTTCGTCATGACTTTGCAATACACACTTGTTAAAACATTTCCCGAGGATAAAAAAAATACAAAACGTATTGTTATTTTTCGGTGTGTTGAAAATTAATAGGATCGTGTTTCTGAAGAAACTCATCTCAATTTTGTTATAAATTTTGGTTAATATAAACTGACGCAAAACAGTGTTCTCGGGTGTAAAATATCATCTTTTAAATAAGAGGAAGAAATTAACCAAACATCGTAACTTGGCAATGCTGCTTGCTTTTAAGTATTATGGCACTTCCTGCTTCTTAAAACATTAAATTATAAAATTTGGCGGATAGTAGAACATACATAGGATGTGTCAGGAAAAAAATCCGAGCCAATATTTTATTTCCAATTTACAAAGTGCCGCTCGTGTTGGCATTTATTTTCGGGCGCGTAATGTAAATTGACACGTGTACACATTTAGCGGCATTATAATTGCTTGAAATATGAAGAATGTTTTTACTGTAATTTGTATTCATCAACTGTGAACAATGTTTGATTTAATTTATGGTTGGAAGGTTTACATTTTTTCTAATAGATTTCGATCAGATGAGAAATGTCATAAACTGTAAAGAGAGAGAGGAGGAATGGCTTTAATTCCATCTTTGTTTTGAACATTTTTATTGACAAATGTCAAAGGGATTGGACACAAGTTCCAAAACCTTAGATAGTCCTCTCCCATACATAAAATATCAATAGCCGTACAGTATTTACACAGATTAACAATTTTACAATAATACACATGGTCATAGAAGAACAAAAACAACAGCTATTATTATATTGCCAAAACATCGATTAATATTCTGTTGATAATAATGATGACAATAACCATAATAAAATAGACTCAAAAAGATGGTAAATACAAACAATTGTTAATTGAAATGACCAGTATCCTGAATAAATTTTTCAGCAATACCAAATATTCTTTCATTTTCTTGCAAAGATGATAATTCCCGCAAAGATAATGATTTAATTCAGTCATCTTCCCTATATCTCCTTCTTTATCTCTCTAAAGACAACAAAACATTGGGTTTCTTGAGGTTTTATATGCATGATATTTAGATTTATAAACATATTGTATTATGTTGATATTTCTAAGTTTTTTTTTTATATTCTAAATGAGTTATTATCGCTATCAACAACAGATTTGATTCATATGTTTGTTCATCTTTCATGTCAATGTAAATAAATGAAATGTATAAATATATATATATATATATATGTATATTTATGTATATTGAAACAGAAAAAAATCCACAGTGCTCGGTTGATTACAGGTAAATTGAAAAAAAAAAAGAAACACGAAAACCTTTAATATAGCTTAAGCGCTGTCGAAGCTTTTTAAGATGTGAGATGAAAGCACTTAAGATATACTAAAAGTTTTCGTGTTTGATATTTTTAATTTGCCTCTTTATTTATATATGTGAAATATATCTATAAATATATTTATATAAATACCACACATACATAAACAGGTATATATCACATTTGTTTTAATTGTTCAAGAATAAGATTATTCAAATTGTTTTCCAATACTTTATAAAATAAATAAGAAATATATTAATTCAATAAATTAGTTTATTGTCATTTCTTTTTCTGTACTACGTATCTAATTAACTTGCATATGCATTTTCTGTATCAATAGATTCTTAGGACAAATTGATCCCAGATTATCAGTTAAATAATTAGGTTCAATCACATACAATATGGACTTGACAAACTTAAAGGTAAGTACATGAGTATAGAGAGGACTTCGTGTACAAAGTTAAAGCTGGTCAAGAAGTGATAAGTGGGCGGGGCTCTTTTACAAAAATAACAAACCACAAATCTCGTTTACACTGTCAACACAGCTGGAGAAAGAGATGGGATTTCACGGTCAACAGATAGAGCGAGATTTCACGAGATTTCAACAACTTGTCTTACACAGGTGCCAGGTTGAGTGATTCAGTCAGAGGAACGTGATCAGATAAAACAAATTAATCTAAACAAAATTGCAGTTTTTATGATTTTTTTTTTAAAATGTCGATATATCTATATTTTTTTACTTAGATATAACGCTCTTTACGCCTGTACTTTACGTGTTTCCTTAAAAAAATATTATGTAATAGGCAGCTTTAAAGGGAAAGGAAAACTGGATAGTGTTTATTGATAATTGCTGGGGAATAAAACATCTAGGAAAATTTAACTCAATATTAAAAGTAGTGAAAAATAAATTGGATTTTCTTGAAAACATGTTAAGATTCTTTTTTGTACGAAGGCTTTGGTATATCATGTGTATATACATGTGGTAAAATAATAATAAACTAGAATTACTGTGAGCAATGAGCTCACTAAATAATACCCCCGCCTCCCATATGAATATAACTGCAGTATCCATGTTTTGCTCTGGAAAATCCAAAATATATGTCTGATCAAAAAGTAAAATAGGGTGTGCACAATGGCAATATGTAATAAAGATTCTGTGAAAGTTTCATTAAATTTCCTTAATTCAGTGGTATGAGAGGAGTTGCGGATAAGAGGTGGGTTCCCCAAAGCGTAAAAGACGGACGGACATACCGATTACTATATATCCTCCCAGTTTTACTCGGGGGGGGGGGGGGGTATAAAAAAGATATTCTGAAGTACACACGGTGATTTAATGAGAAATCATCCCGGTGTTTTGCAAAAAAATATTATATTAGAGAACAGCGGAAGCAGTTACCGCCGATGTTTAGATTTAATTTTGAAAATTAAACATGTTTATAATGAATTCATTTTCTAGCGCGCCTTTTTTTTCTTTTACATGGACCTTTTTGTAAGGATTTTTCCCGTTATCAATTTTATATATACAAGAACCATTCATAAATACGTTGAATTTATTGTACATCTGTTTCATACCTACACAAAGAAAAAAAAAGTTAAACCATGATTAAATGAAACATATTGATATAATGATCATGAACAATATTCAAACTAAAAAGGCCTTTCAAACAAATCAGACAAGGAGTAGAGCAAACACGGATCTCTAAAACATCAGAGGTGGGATCAGGTAAAGAATATTAAATTTACAGATAAAAAAGTTTCTATTTCAAATCATTGCAAATTGGTTTCACTTTTAGTTTTGAGTGGTAAAGTCAGGGGTATAATAAAAAATATACGCCCTCTTTTCCTCAACATCTCTTTACTGTTAATTGTTTTTTTAAAAGTCTCATCTATTAAGCATAAATATTCACGTGACATAAATTTTCGAATTTGACTTTAGAAGTAGTATTGCATAGGGTTTCAAGAAATTGAGACCTTACGATTTGTATCTATGCATAATATTTAAAGAAATGTAATATTTATAGTGTAAAAGCATTTTTACAGGTCAAATTTATCAAATCAAATTCATTCATTGACAAATCTTTCTATTCTTTTTATTCTTATAGGCGGTTTAACACAGTAATCCGCTTTTTTCTTCGTGCATGTGTACTGACATTCATTGCCCTGCAGATATTATTTATTTAGAAAATAAAACTAGCAGTATTTCCAAAAGGATGATCGTGTCACTGTTTGTTATAAATTCATATGGGACAAAACATTGAAAGATAGAATGGAATAAGGGAAATGTACTGATTGGGCTAAGGATGAAACCCGGTTTTTCTACATTCATTTTTTATTGAGCAAATATTCAAGCCTTCTTTGATATGTGAACGTTAAAAATCTATGCCCACGCTCTCTTTCTCCACATCTATATGTCTTCTTTTATCACATTTTGTTGCATGCAATACCAAGTAGTCAGTGGGGTCTCGGTGTTTCAAAAATATCCTCAATGTAACAATCTTTTCCTAATACATAATAAATTAAACATACTTTCTTTGACGAAATATGTGATTTTGAACATCAACATACAATAAAAATTAGTACAATATAGTTTGCAAAAGGTGTAGATAACGAACAGCAGCCCGTCGTGAGCCCTATTTATTGATTAGGAAAACTATATTTTCCGGACTGAGTTAATTCAGTATAAAAAAACAAAACCAAAATTATGAAACATGTCATCCAAAATACCACAGAAGGTTCCGTTTTATTCGCTAACAAGCTCATTATTTTGTGGATAGAATTTATGAAATGTCGATTTAAATGACATTAAAATAGCTATCCTTGTAAAGTTATCATGCAGTAATTAGCGTGTTTTGCTATATAAAATGTGTTTAAGAACAAGCTCTTGAGTAGCGAATAAGTTGGAAGAAGTATATACACGTTGAGCTTCGCCCGTTTTGCAAATTATCCCATGTTTCCCACTATTGTTGATGCCCTGGGATACTATACTAACTAGACAGTTATTCCTTATATTTTCATTTCATTGTTAAATAAAAATGCAGACACAGATTTAAATTACACGAGGATTCCCATCCCAATTTCAATAGTCCTCGCCCACTGACGTCAAACACAACAGCAGCCGTCATTTTCATGCATATTTGGCCTCCTTATTAGCGTCAGACTCGGAGACAGATGCGCACGAAATTGGCATGCATATTAGGCCTCCTTAGTTCCTGACCTATTGACCTGCGTAATTTACATTCCGGTAGAATTATCAAGAAATTAACTCCGCTAACTTTTAAAGAGTTATCACAGAGAGAAAATTAGAAATGAAAATATTTCTACATTGATAAGGAAAGTTGAGGGTGAAAACATACACTTTAGTTTTTAATTGGCCTTTACCGTCTATAGTAAGCAAAATACCCAGACGTAAAAGAGATGTGGCAGACTCTGTGGTATCTTTTATTTCATGTGGATATGTGGAGTCGACAGTGATATACAATAAACATTGTTTATTGATAAAAAATCGTCGATATATTTGAATTATAATCATGAATTGAAGTCTACTTATATAAATCAACTTTGTTTTTACATTTAAAGCTGCTCATATTTCTGAAGTACTATAAACGTATAACATTTGGCTGTGTATTCTTTTTTAGCGCTTTTTATGAAAGGCAGCCTCTGCTAAATCAAGTACATCTCTAAATGCTTTGTGTATATACTAGATTTTAAAAAGCGCTAAATCAAGTCTACACAAACGTGTTTAAATTTCGATTTCTGTCAAATATCAAACACGCCAAATAGAAAACAATTACTGTTCTTTGTGAAGTCGATCGCTATTTACGTTTATAACAATAGAGTTTATGTCGAGGATCTATAGAGGTCGCATAGTCTGAAATATAATTAATTTAGCGTTCTGTAGAATAAGGATTGGTGTATCACAAGAGTGTCTACTTGTAGCAAATTTTGGGTTTCATTTTTCAAGAAAGACTCACAATTTGAAAGATGTACTGCTCTGTCAAATCATTTATTGTCCCCCGCTTGAAAAGTGGGGGATATTAATTTGGGTTTGTCCGTCCGTCTTTCTGTCTGTCTGTCTGTAACGCTTTCGTTTCCACACGATATCTCGAGAACCATTTGAGCTATTGCAATGAAATTTTACATAACAACTCCCTGTGGCCTAATGAAGACCCCTATTGATTTTGAGGTCAAAAGGTCAAAGTTCAAGGTCGTAAATTTATACTTTCTGTCTGTGTGTAACACTATCTTTTCTGGGCGATATTTCAAGAAGATTTTGAGCTTATGCAATGTAATTTTATACCAAAACTCCCTAGGACGTCTCTCGCCCCTCTCAAAGTGCCCCGCCCCGTTTGTTTTATTAGTATTTATAGTATTACATATCGCTATTTTTAGCGCAGGGGCATGAGGAGAGTTAGTATAAAACAGACTTTATGTTCTTATTACATCTATTAGAACTGTTTAATAAAGGCTAAATAAATAAAACACCATGGATTGTGTAAAATTTTGAGAATACCGAACATGAAAATATGAATATATACATGTATGTGACTTTTCTTCTGCATATACTTCACATTGAGTAAAGCGATTCCGTGGTGTAGTGGTTATGTCACTCGCTTCAAATGTGAGAGGACCCGGGATCGAATCTCGGTCGATCCTTTCTTTTTTTTTAAAATACTTTTCTTTTTTTTTTACTAAATGATAGTATTCAGCATGTGAAATGAAAAATTTATGAGGTTATAAAATCATCATTACAGTGTGATAAATATTCCATATAAAAAGAATCTTCTATACACATAATAAAGAATAAGTAATCAAATCTTTATACGCATATTGACATACATGTAATTGTTTTTGTACATTTAATAATTCTACGAGGGGGAACACAGCTTGTTTGAAATTGTTTTTGTCCGAAACACATGGAGAAAAAGTAAAATATGTGTACTAGATTTTTAGATCTATCAGAAATTTATGACGCAGAATTTTTACAAAATCTTATGCGTGAAAAGAACAAAAGACTTGCTGTGGCCTTCAACTCAACATTTAAATATATCGACGACGCATTCCAATGTCGATACGATATATCTCGGTGAGCTTGAAATAAAATATACCACAGCGTCTGACATATCTGTTTCATACTTGGATATTTTACGTTAATGATAATCTAATAACCAAGCTCTGTTAAATGTGATGACTTTAGCTGTTCTTTCTTCAACTTCCCTTACTTATGCAGCAATAAACTTTCATCACATACGTACGGCATTTATATATCTCAGTTGATTCGATACGCAAGAGCATGCTCTACGTATGAATAATTTCTAAAACGAGGTAAATTATTGACAAACAAGTTGATGGAACAAGAATATCAGCAGTCTCGTTTAAGGTCATAATTTGGTAAGTTCTATGGTCGATTCAATGACCTTGTCAGCAAATACAATTTATCATTGAGTCAAATGTTGACTGGCGTTTTTCATTCTTATTGTAAGTCCATTATTTACACCTGAATTAACTACGGATTTTCCCGTTATTTCCCGATCATGACAGGGAGTACACGGCGGATGTGACCGGTCGGCAGGGAATGCTCACTCCTCCATGGCACCTGATCCCATCTCCGATGTCTTGGAGCTCCGTGTTTGCTCTGCTCCTATTTTTATTGTTTTATTGACTTTGATATTGAATACTGTTCGTTATCTCTATATCCTTAATTCATATGCATAATCCTGAGTCATTAAAAAGTAAATGTAGTGGAAAAATTCCGAGATTTTATCGTTATTGTATATTTATTTATTTTTTTGTCATTTACAAATCATGAGAAAGAGTACACGACGGGTGTGACCGGTCGGCAGGGGATTCCTCACTCCTCTATAGTACCGATCCCACTCCTGATAGTTTGGAGGTCCGAGTTTGCTCTGCTTCTATTTGGTATTGTTTTATGGACTTTATCTCCATTTTTGTTATATTTAATTACAAGAAGGTCACCTTTTACTGATATATAATAGTTCGATACATTCATTCATTATACCCCCGCTTGAAAAGCTGGAGGATACGTGTATATAGTAATCGGTTTGTCCATCCGTCGTTGCATCCGTCCATACGTCTGTTTGTTACGCTTTGGGGTACCAATCTCTTATCCGAAACTACACTATACCACTGAGTGAAATTTAATGAAACTTTCAAAGAATCTCTATTACATATTGCCATTGTGCATCTCCTATTTTACATTTTGATTCGACACATATTTTCCCGGCCACAGCAAAACATGTACTTAACTATAACAACAATATGGGCGGCGGGAATATCATTTATTGAGCTCATTGCTCACAATACCTCTAGTTGATATATGCAATTGAATTTTCTCGCTTGGAAAATTTGTCTCCCTATCCACGCTCAAAATTAACATTTAAACTCTTTTGAGTTTGAGCAGACACAATTCTATCCATAATTTTATTTTTTTTTCATGACAGAAGACTGAAGGCTAGACTGAAATGGTTGATTCATTTGTAAATTATTTCATTGAATAATATTTCTAATTAGTCTCCTGAGGTTTTTTTTCTGTTCACAATGTTCATGCTTTTGTTAGATTGTCTATTGTAGTCTGTATTTTAAGTAACTTGTCATTCTAGATTTTAACAGAAAATGATAAAAAATGTTTCATTTTGATTATGACTTCGAGCTTCTGATTGTTAACAAAAGAAACATTTTGTGATAAAATTAACACGTAGTAGGAGCAGAGAGCTTTGTAAATGACCGTTAATTTTGTGCATATATAAAACTCATATCAAATGAATGCATATCATTTGAAAGAAAAACATTACAGTCAGTCAAGTGCATCAAATCTTAACAAGACTGAAATAATAGAGAGAGATTAAGATAACAGAGAGAAAGTTCTTCTGTATAAAGAGAGATTACTCTTACAAATATAAGAGGTTTAAGGAAGAAGCATTTGAATTACAACGTGACAAATTTACTTTTTTTTAGCTCACCTGAGCCGAAGGCTCAAGTGAGTATTTCTGATCACATTTTGTCCGTCATCCGTCCGTCTGTCCGTCTGTAAACTTTTCACATTTCCGACTTCTTCTCAAGAACCACTGGGCCAATTTTGACCAAACTTGGTACAAAGCATCCTTGGGTGAAGGGGAATTTAAATTGTTAAAATGAAGGGACATATCCCCTCGCAAGGGGAGACAATCAAGAAAAGAGAAAAATTGGGTTGGGTCATTAAAAAATCTTCTTCTCAAGAACCACTGGGCCAGTAAAGCTGAAACTTATGTGGAAGCATCCTGGGGTAGTGTAGATTCTAAATTGTTCAAATCATGACCCCCGGGGGAAGGGCGGGGCCACAATGGGGAATCAAATTTTTATATAGAAATATATAGGAAAAATCTTTGAAAATCTTCTTCTCAAGAACCACTGGGCCAGAAAAGCTGAAACTTATTCGGAAGCATCCTAGTATAGTGTAGATTCTAAATTGTTCACATCATGACCCCCGGGAGAAGGGCGGGGCCACAATGGGGAATCCAAGTTTTACATAGAAATATATAGGAAAAATCTTTGAAAATCTTCTTCTCAAGAACTACTGGGCCAGAAAAGCTGAAACTTACGTGGAAGCATTCTGGTGTAGTGTAGATTCTAAATTGTTCAAATCATGACCCCCGGGGGAAGGGCGGGGCCACAATGGGGAATCAAAGTTTTACATAGAAATATATAGGAAAAATCTTTGAAAATCTTCTTCTCAAGAACCACTGAGCCAGAAAAGCTTAAACTTATGTGGAAGCATCCTGGTATAATGTAGATTCTAAATTGTTCAAATAATGACCCCCGGGGGAAGGGCGGGGCCACAATGGGGAATCAAAGCTTTATATAGAAATATATAGGAAAAATCTTTGAAAATCTTCTTCTCAAGAACCACTGGGCCAGAAAAAGTGAAGCTTATGTGGAAGCATTCTGGGGTAGTGTAAATTCTAAATTGTAGGAATCATGACCCCCAGGGGAAGGGTAGGGCCACAATGGGGTATCAAAGTTTTACATAGAAATATATAGAAAAAATCTTTGAAAATCTTCTCAAGAACCTCTGGGCCAGAAAAAGTGAAGCTTATGTGGAAGCATTCTGGGGTAGTGTTAATTCTAAATTGTAGGAATCATGACCCCCGGGGGAAGGGCGGGGCCATTATAGGGGCATCAAAGTTTTACATAGAAATATATAGGAAAAATCTTTGAAAATCTTCTTCTCAAGAACCACTGGGCCAAAAAAGCTGAAACATATGTGCCCATGGAAGGATTATGGGGTAGTGTAGATTTCAAAATGTCTAAATTATGATCAGTGGGGTAGGGTGGGGATGCATTATGTATAACAAGGGGGAAATCTGTTAAAGAACAGAATGGTCAAAGCTTCTCAGGTGAGCGATGTGGCCCATGGGCCTCTTGTTCTCAAAATATGTTTGATATTTACATGTTCAATAAAATATTTTTGCAGCTGAAAATGAAAGTATCAAAAGTCATATCATTTTTTAAAAGAGAATTTTCAATGGAATTTAATTATCTATGTATTTATTTGTATTATAAGAATATGGAGGTTCAGGTATTTAACCTCAGAAGTCAATAAAACAATTCAAAATAGGAATGGAGCAAATACGGACCTCCAAAACATCAAAGGTAGGATTTAGTGTAATGAAGGAGTGAGTATCCATTGTCGATCGGTTTACACCCGCCAAGTGCTCCTTGTCATGATCGGGAAATAACGGAAAAATCCGTCGTCAATTCAGTGTGTAAATAATAGACTATCAATTGTTATCAAAAATGTCAGTGAGCATTTGACTTAATGATAAATTGTATTATACTATTCTTTTGAATTTAAAAAAAATGAATCATATGCTATCTGTTTAAAACTGTTTGACTTTAATGTGAAAAAAAGCTATCATTGATAATTATGTTAGCATAGATTATTTCCTAGTAAATTACAAGAACAAAGACCATACTTGAGTTAATTCAGTTTTTCAATGTTTCTTTTACAGAAAATATGCCTCTTTGTTTTTATATTTTTTTCTAACAACAGTAGTTTGTATAGATAAAAAGTACACATAGATTAAGACCAACTGGACATCAACTTAAAAACAGGGCATGAATCATCATTATATCTGACTTGTATATTTATTGGATATGTAAGTATATACTACATGTAGATAAATAAGTGTCAGGTGTGTCCTTCTGAATAGTTAATTTTTTTACGAACTGTTATGGTTTAATACTATTGTTTTAATTATCAAAAGGTGATAATTTAACTTTCATTACCGATTCTTTCGCTGTGACAAAAGATGATATACTCATAATAGATCTTTCCTAAAATTCGAATTTTCAAGATTTATCCCTTAGAAAATAATTACCTGGTCAAAAATTTTACAGGTAAATCTACGTACCCAACTTGAAGACTACTGTAGTAATTCTTTTGTAAATGACCTTGAACTTGACCAATTGACCTTGGTTCAATAAAATGGCACTCTCAGTTTAAAAACCAGTCTTTTTTATAAAGTATGAACTTCCAGCATTTCTTTATAACATGATATGGTCAAGACAGTTTCTATCGTTTGGCATATACAAATACTTTGAATTGTTCTGCTCCTGTTTTGTATTGTTCGTTATCTTCATATCCTTCTTGCAGTAAAGATTTCAATTTCTATAACTTATCGACTGTATTGATACAATGAAAAAAATCGACTGATTATATTTTCATATCCATTGTATTTTTGTGTTGACTTAGCGTTTTCTTCCTGATAGAAAATTAGGGTTTTACTCTTTGGAAACTAAAATGAATATCAAATACACAAATTAAGCTGATAATTAACATTTTTACATCGTCAACAAATATAACATATGATATAAACATCTCATTTAGCATTGTCCATGTAAAACATTAATTAATATCAGAAATTAGGAAAATGGTTTTACATGACTTTTTTTCTATTTTTTTTTCTACATATACACATCACATGCAAAATAGTTTAAATAACGTTAAAAAAGAGCTAAACCGTCCGACTTTTTAACGATTTTATTGGGTTCTGTATTGAATTTCATGCAAGACATATGAAAGAAAGTACAGCTTAAACATGTAATGGAAACTTTCAGACTTGATATTATCACAAAAAATGTGTACACAAAATTGATATTTGCCGTCATTGAGAACATTTACAGTGATATTGAGTTTTCTGGATGTTATTCATTCGTAATTTCATCAAGTAGAAATGTTTTAAAGGTCTATATATAAATGATCATGAATAATCACTTTTATTGTATCTAGTCTATTTCCTGAAAATCATAAGTCTCTATTAAAGAAATAAACATGAATTTCATTTTAAAAATCATCACTTAGATCGGTAGTATTTTGAATGTATTTATTATCAGACATGGATTATAATCTGATGCTATATAGCAGAAATACGATTAACACATAACGTTCTTTCATTCAAGTTATCTGTTACTCATAAGATGTCCTTAAAACTTAGTTATGCATATATATCTAAAACATATTAAAATAATGTTAAACATTGATGATTTTTATATCCAATGAATAGAAAGTAGAAAAAATTTGTTCATATTCCTTAAAAAACAAAAATATTTTTAAAATATATAAAAAATATTTAAAATAGATATTTAAAGAAAACCCATACTATGGAGAATATTGATCACGTGACACATTTAGTTCCAGCAGGGGGAAGTGATAGCTGAATGCTCGTTTGATTTTCTCCGTCCGGAATTTTTTCTCGTTTCTCCTCATCCTTTTTTTCGTCATAAAAATTAATGGACCGACTTTGTTTCTTTTTAAAGAATATGAAACCTCCCGCCACAAATAAGGCAATTGCAACCAATGCCACTATGACGCCTGCTGCGATGACTCCACCATTAGTACCATTACTGTCAGCTACAGACGGACTGTTATTGCCTGAAAGGAAAATCAAATTAATAGCCACATTAGGAATAAAAACAGGGAAAAACCTTGAGCCTCGTTTTTTGATGTCACAGTGAAGTTTGAAAAACAATCTGTTGGCAAATACCTGTTTGTTTAACTCAAAATGCCGCGTGTACAATGGGAACAGAGCGCCATGCAGTATGAATAAATAAATATACTTTAACCGTTACCTCACCATGCTTTAATTATTGACTCTTTGAAAGAAGCGGAAACTGTGCAGCCAAAACACATGTACCTTGTACCTTTTATTTGTATCTTTTAATTAGTACTTGGCGTATTGGTAAATGGACACTTCGTTTTAATCTAGAGAGAACCTCAACTAACGATGAACCTCCAATATCATATGATAAAACATATTTATCAAAACACTAACTTCAAAATCAACTATTTGTACTATATGATGGGCAAGGATCAGCTATTTGTAAATAATAACGGCCGTCACAGTGAAAAAAATTGTGTCAATATTTTTACATTTTTTCTAATTAAATACATTTATATCTATACCTTCTTTCATTAATTTAATAAGAAAAGATAATTGCATTTTTATTTTTTAAGAAAATCGCATCCAAATATAGGTGATCAAAAAGTGATGGGCGTTATGTTGACACATATAATGTGAATTTTTAAGTTATTTCGCGTTACAGAGAACCAAAAAAAGACCATCATATGCATGGACCTGACCACACTTTTACTTGGGACGAAGTAGACAAACTTCTATGACCTATCTGTAAAATTAATAAGGCACAATTAATCGTGACGGAGGTGACATCAATTTTTCCTACTATAGCATTTTCATCATTCGTTTTTCTGCACAGAAATCATGTTTACCGTGAGTTTTTTCTTCACTAAATGAGGAAATAACACTAGTTTTTCATTAAAAAGCAGAACAGGATACAATAGTTCTTTCTTGAAGAATGTTTTATCCTGTATAATAAACGGATGTTATATTTGACAAATTGACAATATGAAGTAAGGTAGTTACGGAGGTTACATTGACGACGCTTTTTAACGCATTTCGTAAGTTTTTTTAAGAATACACACGACTTTAAATACATGCAATGAAGTTAATTTGTCAAATACAACTCCATTTAAACATTCTTTTAATACTAATTAAAACTACTGAAAGTATTTTCATGAATTTTAAGCGCTGTGACGGATGTTACATTATAACATCCCTCACAGTTATTCTCGGAAGGGATATTTTAACTCTCTACAGCTTTGTAATTTTTATTTAGTAATTTTATTATTTGTTCTTCATTAATATACAACCGAAGTTTACTAATAAAATTTTATCTTTAACGAAATAATAAGAAAAAAATCTTGTATCAGTACAGATTTAAATTTTGACAATGGTCAAATAATAACAGGCAATCAGCCAAGAAAATCCTAAAAAGCTGGTAGCAAAGCATCTGAAAAGAAAATAAATGAGTTATACCTCTGCTAATTACCTTAAAATATAGACAAATACTCCAAATTTCATTATAATATTATCATACTGCGTAAAGAAGTTATTATTTGACCAGAAAAGGTGTCAACATGCCATATCCGTTTTACAATTTCTTGTCAACATGTAACAGCCAAATATTGTTATGTTAATAATGTACGAAGACAGGAAAAAATGCGACTTTAACAGGTAAATATTATATTTTCTTTCTATCTTATTGAAAAAAATATGTCCATAAAATTTCCTCGTAACATAATCGAATCACTGTGCTTCAGCAGTTATGGTTTGACATTGTTATGTCAGTCAAAATTTAACTGCCGAACACCAAATGTCCTCTATGATCGTAATAGTTCTAGAAAAATACTTAAACGTGTGTCAAACAATAACTATTATAGATTTTAACACATTGGAGAACATGGCTTGTCCATTTTATCAATAAATTTTATATGAATCTCATTCAGTAATAAGCGTGACGTCTGTTATCTAGTAAGAAGTTATTGACCGACAATACAAACTCGCCCACTTTGCCTCTATTTTACGTATCACAGTCGCTTTTCATGACGTTTACTGCAAATGTGTGGTAAAACTAATAGAAAAAACCGAACTGATTAGATATTCCGCATTGTAAAAGCCATTTTACGACCCAAATTACAGACGTTACGAATTTGACCGACACTAATTGTGCACCTTTGATAAATGTGCAAAAATTTATTATTTTAATCCTTTTACACAAACGTTATTGAAAAGAATCCGTTGAGTATGCATTAAAGTTAAAGCTAAATATAAAATATTTGTGTATTTTTAATACAATTACATTAATTTCAATGTTTAAAGTTAACCCATCATGTTGACCGACACTCGTAACGTCCGTTATTCAAATTCAAAGCTATTTTTCTCGGGATAATGATAAGCAAATAGTAATTATTTTTATCTAGAATTGTAAGGTAAACATCCATCTTTTAGAATTGTAGTATATAAATTAAAGTTAATTAAAGGGATTTTTAAAAATTACATTTTTGACACATAGGTTGGAAAATCTCTTATAAGCATGCGCAAAAATTGGACAATTTTATACAAATTTGGTAATAATAATTTTATTTCTTAAAATAAAAAGATTTATTTGTTTATTCTATCTCTTTAATATTAGAAAATTATAAATACAACTTTATGAATCATAAAAAAAATTATATTCTTGTTTATTTCAATTTCAAAAGTGACGGCCGTTATTATTTACAAATAGCTGATCCTTGCCCTGATGTCAAAAACATTTATGCATGTATGTATGTGAATGACAACAAACATTTGAAATATAAAGGTTGGTGTTCTACAAATGTTCAAGACTAGTAAGAACTGCGAACGATAGTATTGTTCTCCCGCCTGCCTCCAAGTCAATTTTCAAAAGTTAACATATTCGATGAATTTTTAATATTTTTTATAGATAATTATATGGATTTTTATAAAGCATTACTTAATTGGGAAAACAAGGAGAGTTAACCCTAAAATTTTATTAAAACTTGTGTTTTTCACTATAGAAAACGGAAAATATTTTTCAAAACCTCTCCCGCGTGACACAAAAATTCCTTTTTACATGTTACATGGACTGTTATTTCACAAATTCATACCAAAGCTTTTTATGAGTCAAGGGGGGGGGGGATATGTTTATTGACAAAAAACGACAAAAATGCTTATTTCCCACCAAAATCAAAGCGATTAAAAACTGAAACCGTATATTTAATTGATATATTTATGTTTTATTTATTTGCCTAAAACATAAGAAAAGATATAAGGAACATTTAATCGTATCCAAGACTATTTCAAAATATGGTGATGCTTGACAGCCCAATTTCAATGGAAACTAGTGCTAATTGTAACGGGAACCGTTACAGATGTTCCCCAAACGCTCCCCAACTCCTTTTCGGTGCCATATTCCCTGTAAGCTTCATAAAATAAGACAAACTCTGTGCATTTTTTACTTTAACAACGTTTTCCCAGAAGGATACCAATTATATTCAATCTTTAGCATTGCACCCGTGCGCATGTGAATGCATGTGCGTTATGACCATATCATCTTGTCTACACTATTCATATATTTTAATATACTATACATTAAAGCATTCAGTCCAAAAGTAATAAAAATCACTCATTCAAGAGTACTTTTAAATATACTCGTTTCAAATGCACGCACGTGCGTGCACGTGCATGATGATCATACATTCTTGTAGGAGTCCCTTACATCTATCTATATGTTCTAAATCCCATCCTGTTTGGTTGAAAAACAAGGGAGTTATAGCCATTTAAAGTTTCAGCCAATCAGATTGCAGCACACGTGCATGCGCGTAATTTCATGATTTTTTTTGTATCATTTTGTAGGATATCCTAATGCATGACTAAATTTTAAATTTCAAAGAATTTCGTCAAAAAAAAGGAGAAATAGCAATTTAAAGTTTCAGCCAATCACATTGCAGCACACGTGCATGCGCGTGATTTCATGATTTTTTTCTATATCATTTTGTAGGATATCCTAATGCATGACTATATTCTAAATTTCAAAGAATTTCGTCAAAAAACAAAGGAGATATTGCCATTTAAAGTTTCAGCCAATCAGCTTGCAGCACACGCACATGCGCATGCTTCCATGAAAATTCTTATATATCATGCGGTAGATCTTCATAATGTAGGACTATGTTCAAAATTTCAAAGGATTATGACAAAAAACAAGAAAGTTATTGAGACTTTAGTTTCAGCCAATCAGAGCAAAGCGCACGTGCATGCGCGTGAGATCTTGCTATTTGACCATGCTATCTTGTCTATACTACTAATGTATCCTTACATTATGAGTTTCAAAAAATTTCATCAAAAAATAGAAAAGTTACGGCAATATCCATTATATTGGTAATTTCACCTATTGCACGTGCGCGCTCTTGCAAGCACGTGCGCGCAAAATGACCTTTGTTTGGCAACTCTACATAACATGCCTACTAACCCTAAAAAGGTTTCACCTAAGTCGGATGTGTAGTTTACAAGATCACTCGTGGACAAAATTTTCCCAGGAAGAAGAAAAATAATAATAAGAATAATAATAATAAGAAACAGAGTAAAAACAATATGTTCCCCAACTTCGTTTGGGGAACATAAATATCGTCTACCCCCAACCCCACCCATCCTATTTTTTCAGGAGCTTGAGGTATGAATAATTTACTATTTAGCGCTGGTATTATGACAATTCATTAATTTCCATTGAACTGTTCTTTGAATTAAAAAAATTATAGCCAAATTGCCATTTATATTAAATCAAAAGGTTGCAAAATGTAGGCGGGAATCAAGAGTTAAAGTGCGTATTTCTTATAAAGATTAGTAAGATCTCTTTTTAAATAAAACATCAGTTTGAATTATATGTAGTTATTTTGTGCAACTCATGTATATTCTGCATGCCTCTATATTTTATAATAAAACACAATTCAATAAAAACAATCATTATGCATATATTGCTTTCATTCATGCAGTTACAATGATTTCATTGACATTAACGAAAAATTGAGTTTTTACAAAATTTTGATTTAATTTTTTACGGAAATCATTTTCAAAACAGAAATAAAAGTCTTATATCTATTTTTATTTTAACACTTGTAAAGCGGAGATAGGAGACGTGCTTGTGCATAACCTATTTTAAGGTACATGCTTTTCATACCTCTTACTGCGAATAATCTTTGCGAAACATCTTGTTTTGTTGTGTCTAGAAACAAATTGTTACATACGATTTTATTTTTTTTTTTTTTAATTGGCATTAATTTTTTGTTTCTAATAAATAAAAAATTGAGATAAATAAAAAGTCAACATTTCTTGTGTAGCAAATAAATTCTAAAACGAACATTAATTAACGTGTTAAGAATAGAGTTATAAAATATCGGGAGGAAAAAAGTCGTCTCTTTTGTAGAGGAAAGATGTTTGAAACCTAGACAGATAAAAAAAGGGTATGTAGTTCAAAAACACATGCATCACCCATCTTTAAATAGGGACACAAAATAATATGTTTAGGAAAAATCTTTCGACTCATAGATATAACTCAATATTATAAGACACTTAAATATTACCCGATATTTCCCTCTATTTGCATTGTATACACCCGAATATCTTACTTCAATTTTACTTTTATTTTTCGATAAATCTGATTTATCAAGAAATCATGAATAAAATCGTTTATAGAATTTGGAAACAAATAAAGCAGCGTGTAGATATTATTCTTTAGAATGTCTCTATAATCAAACTTCCTTTCATTTATTTAGCTCTGAGAATTTGACCAGACGACTTTTGTTTGCAACGGGGCGTTCCATAACGCTCGTATTCGGAATGTTTCGGGCATACTCGTAATATGCAATACAAACTCAGCGTTAAATAAAACATCAAAATACTGAACGCTAAAATTCTCTAGATTTTTGGTAGTATTTTATTAGAGACTATTTATTAGCTATATAATAATATACGGTTATTGAACTTATATTGGTGAATATTGGCATAAGTTGGCTGTACAAATGCACGAGCTTGCGACATGTAAAACTGTCCCCAAATTATGTTATATTGTATAAGTTAAAAATAGCTTAATTCTTAAATGATACAAAATATTTCTTGTAAATATCACATCATGCACTTTTAAAATGGGTGCAATTTGAGACGCAGAGTTAAGTCTTAAAGAAAACCAAAAAATTTACATGTATATAAGAACAGATCGAGTCATGCGCCTCCTACCTACTACAGATGTTGTTTGTGATGTCACCCTCTCTGTTGTTTCTTCTACAAATAATATTTTTTTTTTATTTTTAATTTTGATTATTAACATTCCCCACTGTTTTATAAAAGATAATTAATCGTATGTTAAGTGTGTTAATTTCTCGATATAGTAAATAAAAAGTTAATTTATCCAAGTTAAAGGTCAAGTGCCTAAAAAGCATGTAGACTTATCCGAATTGGCTTTGTACATACAATATCAACTAGAAGGGAAATTTTAACATTGAATAATTCGTATATTTCATTTCTATTAAAAAGCGTTTTTGATTTATATTTACACTGAATTTAAATATAAGGATGTCACTCTCCAGATTGCTAGGAATGCAATGAAAAAGAAACGACGGTTCGCAGCATGAGTTACGTAGAAAACATATTACTCTGCTTCACGTTACTTTTACCATATGCTCAATTTGAAGCCATTTTTGATGGGAAAATTGTCTTCGCGGTTTAAAATGCGAAAACTTTCCCAAGTCATGTAATATCGTATCGTATGAATTAAAGTAGGTTAGAATAATTCTTGTAAATATTTTATGCACTTTTAAAATGACTGCAATTACAGAGCCAGAGTAAAGACAAAAATGAGAACAAACACAAATACATGTATATAAGAACAATTCGAGTCATGCGCCTCGTACCTACGACTGCTGTTGTTTGTGATGTTACCCTCTCTGTTGTGTCTTCTACAAATAATAGATTTTTGTAATTTTTAATTTTGATTATCTAAATTTATAACTGTTTTTTTTTAGAGATAATTATTCGTAAGTTAAGTATGTTAATTTTTCGATGTTATCAATTGAAAGTAAATTTATCCAAGTAAAAGGTCAAGTGCCTTACAAGGATGTAAATTTACCCGGACAGACTTTGTATACAAAATCAATTGGTTAGGGCTATTTAACATGAAAAAAATACGTATATTTCATTTTTTTCAAAAGATTTTTATTGATTCATATTCATATTTATATTTAATGACAATATATGGAAATCACTCTCCAAAGAAGTACGTATGCAAGAAACATAAATGACGGTTCGCAGCATGAGTAATAATACCACCTGTCCGCTTCAAGGAATTGAATTGTACTGTAAATTACCCAATGTTTCTACTTGAGATTTATTCAGTGGTATAGTCAATCTAGTAAACAGCGATTCCTTAACTATTAAGAATGTGTCCGTTGTCTTAAAAACTCGTATTTTCATTTTAATGAACCAATCCCTATCTCAATTGTTTTTGATTGATTTCAATGATTTGAATTTACGATATCTTGGAAAAAAAAACGAAATGATAAACCCAATCAAAGACTTGGTTCTCTTTAATTAGATTGATCACAAAAGACTGTCAGTCACTAAAATTGAATTGGAGGCAATAGCAAGGGAAGTGGTATATTTCATTGGATGTTCGATCAGGGGACACAAACGCAAGGGTTTAGAATGGTTGTTGGGACAGGTTAGGAAAGGGACTTAATTCGTGCTGTTTTAGAAAAAGCAATTGTCCATGCAGTCTGTATTTTAGTATTTATATCGGTGTACATCTTACCTTTGATTGTAGTTGACTGTAGAGTTATAATATTAGTAGTTGACTCTAGAAACAAAGTAATGTCATATAAAACATTTCCTCCACATTGTTTACTGAATCTTGTGGAAACATTGTGACAAAATTTTTAGCTTCTTTTTTTGCACCAGTTTACATATATTTATTGCGAGGTCACTGCGAACGTAAAGTTTATATCATAATGATGGTTTAAAAAATGATTAAAGAAAAAGACAAGGTAAAATTTATTGTAAACAAAATAAAATATAAATTAAACAGTATTGAATGTTAAATATAATTTTAAACGTCTTTAAAACTTAAGTGTTATGTGGAATATTTGTAGTATACCTGTATAATGATGTTAGAACATGCAAACCGTAAAGTGAAATATGTAGGATAACGAGAATATACTTAGTCTAGTATTCGAGTTAAAAAGTTTATAAAACATTACAAAATGGGAACAAAGCAAACACGGAACTTTAAAAAATCATGCAAATCAGAGAAAAGGTGAATCATTATAATAAAATATAAGGATAACTTTATAATATCTCCGAGAATACACAGGGAGTATATGATATGCTTCATTGCTGACCTGTCTGGAGACTCAAGGTCGTCTTAACCTCTACCTCAGTAGTTGTTTCTACAATTTTACATTGGAAAAATCACGGATTACTTTTTTAATTTCTGCTTCAAACTATATTTTTGAAGTTAATTTTTAGATTTATTTGTCTTCTTGAGAGCAGTAGTTCTTGTTGGTAGAAGAGAGGTTACACTTAATATTCAAAGGTTGAACATTGGTTGTATTTCAGTTTCAACACTCAGTTTTATCCAGAGCATCTAATTTGAATGTTCAATTAATTGATACAGTATGCATTAGTTTTGATTATTTCTTAAAATATGGAATTGTTATAAAAAAAGCAATGTGAGAAGAATCAATTAGTTTTCTTTTTTAACATGCATATAACACACCTTCGTATATATCCGTGGTGGTGTCATCAATATGTGAAGATGGTTTGTCTGTGTGTTTACAACAAAAATGCGTTCAGTTCCACATATTACTGTAGAAACATGCATATCATAAATTGATAAAGACACTCAAATTGTAAATGAATCAAAGTGTACTTGACATGCATATATTAACTACAGACCTGTGTTAACATACGTGGTGGTATCATCATAATGTTGACTTGTTTCTACCATGGTGAGTCATAAAATATATAATGAACATTTTGAAATGCGCATAGGCATGTTATGAGGTTTTATATCATAATCTCAGGCTTATTGCGCAACATATGCCCAGTTATTTTATACAGATGTTTAATACACATTAAAATTTGTAAAGTCACATAAAAAAAAATTTCCAATATTGTAATGAAAAGACTAGTTACTTTATAAATGACGGAATTATATATCATATGGTCGCTGGAAAAAAATCCTTGACCATGGATTTGAAATGTGTGCAACAAGGGAAAAATCGTTCATGCAAACAAAATTATAGTTGATCATGCATGCATGGTTATATTCTTAATTAACTCATTAAACATTTGCCACTACAGACCTTTCTCGACATAAGTTGTTGTTTCATATTGTTGTTGCGTACTAGTTTCTATAATGTAAATAAAGACCCCTGAAATCTCAGGAAATACAAAAAAAAATACACTTAACCACTTGCAATTCAAAAATTACCCCTTAAATATTTGTTTATCATTTACAATTACATGAATTTGTGAAAAAAGGTTCGTGTGCTGCAGTGTCAAACCATAGATGGGCGATTATTTAATTAAACCGCACATGCTTAGGTATGCTATAGTTAATAAGTGCACACTTAAAGATATAATTCACATTAGCGGGTAATTCCATTTATACATACCCGATGTAGTGCTTGAATCACTAAAAGTGGAGGGTTCTACAATGTGAAATTACACACTAGTAGACAAATGTTTATGTTTAAATTTCGTATGTGTGACATTGGTTTTAGGATCAATATTAATTACCTGATTGTATAAATAATGTTTAAAATTAACTTTTATATCTTGTTATTATACATTATTAATATTCATTTTAGTTTATGATATACAATGATAAAATTATACTATATTTTAAAATATAATATCTTTTAACTTTTACTTTTAAAAGTTATCTTTTTATAATGCCACTGGTATGACTTAAAAAAATTCAACCTGGCTTAGTTTTTCATTGGGGGTGGTGGTGGAAGGATTTTTTTTTAGATAATTATATAGAATGCATTGTAAATGTGCATTAAAAATTAATTGAAATGAAAAGAAAACGAATAGAAAATCTTTTGACCCGAAATGTACGGGGGTGGCTGTCCACAAGCACCTAAGGGGTATAATAAATTTATATAAAAAATATATTTTTCATATGATTAGCCATTTTCTTTTAATTTTTTTAAAAATGTTTGAATAACTGAAGGTCCTTTCATGTTTACTCAAATTTCATATTAATCTTGGTGGTTTAAGTTTAAGAAAAAAATCAAATCCAAGCAAACCTACTTAGACTTAATAATAATGATGTCTTCCATTAAAACATTAACTTTTAACAAACCTCGCTCTCCCACCCATTCTTACAAAAAATGTCAAAAGACAACTATGACGTCATCATAGTATTAATTATAGTTTACTGATCCCACACATATTATATCAATGATATATACAACTTACAATGTTTACAAGTTCTATTATTTCATCCAAAGGGAAGACAATAGTTATCAACCTGCTCCTGATATACACCTCGGTTGACAATGGTTTTCTTGGGGTAAAATTTTTTCAATGTTACACTCAACTACATGCAGTATTTATAATATTACATGTATACTGAAAGTTTTATACGCATGTATATAACAGTGAACCGTGCGCGCATTAATTCTGCGCAGTCGCTATTTTTTTTTTTTTTTTTTTTTTTGAATATCACCTCTCGTCAAGCACTGTTGACTTTTGCTACGCTGGAGGGCGTGGCTTCATTATTCATTATAACTGCTATGGTGTGTGGAAACAAATTGAGTACCGCGCGTTAGCGCTATATGAAAATTTATTTGCACATACCGTTGCAGCTATGATACTACATGTATATATTTCAAAAAATAATGATTCATTGTTTATATTTACATTTTTTTTAACTATCTACTTTAATTGCAAATGTGATTTTCATTTCAAAAAAACCCTATGTGTTATCCTTCGTGTAAGCTACAGTTAATGGATCAGCCAACGTAACAGCTTCTGGTTAATTTGAGCGTGATTTTTTATTTTTGTTTATGACGTTGCACTTCCTCAACATTCAACGATTATGACATCAAAATGCATGCTTTAACCTCTTGGCACCCTGTCTGCGCTATGGCGTTTTGAATGCAATAGATTTCCATTCACCTTATATGCAAAAAGCATATGTTATGTAAATATAAAACAGTAAATGTGCAATTCAGTTTAAAGAACCAGTAATTTCAGAACAAAGCTATTGCATCTCAACTTCGGAGGGACTAGTTTTGACACTGCTCATTAACAATGATATTTGCTATTGTTTAGAAATCTGGGTAGCATTGTATTTCTCATATATTTATCTCTGTTACCAAAGTTAAAACAATTATGATAATTTATGATGAAGTTATAATAAATTGCATGGTTGAGCATTTCTTTCAAACCTGTTAACATTTTGACATTACATTGTAGATTTGCTGTCGACAAATGTGTAATTTTTGATACGTTATAATACGTTGATAATTTGATACTTTATATTAATTTCAAACATTAACACAGTCAAACACTTAGATAGACTTACCATTTGTGTCAGTCGTGACTGCGTTAGTAGTACTTGTTGTTAAGTAAGCTAAATAAAAAATGATCATTATACATAATACTGAACTACTATTCATGAATTTGAAGACCAAATAAATCAGTTAAGTAATATATTGCTATTTAATGAAAATAATTTACTAAAACATCATTATTGATAGCAATATTTTCCCACTATAAATAAATTTTACCGTGTTGCTTGCTTAATGCCTTAAAAGCATGACAATAAGTTTGGCTGGATTTTCTTTGGTTTAGAATGCATCTTTAAATTGACGAAAAAATCCCTAACAACAACTTACTATAAAAGTTTTCTTTAATTTACTAAAGTTTACTATAGTAAATACTTAGCGGTATTCACGAAAAGCGTACATTGCCTGTTCCAAAGCTGCGAAAGAATCAAGCCCGCTTTTTAAAGAACACATACAATATGTCGTACATTATTTATCAATGATGCAATCTTTATTATGGAATAAATATTTTAATACCATAAAATTAATTGTAGGAAACTTAAAGACTTAAATATATCCGTCTGAAATTCATAGCAAAAAAGTGATTTTCTAAATTGAAATCTTTGATTAAGAATAATTAACTATAACTTTGTTCTGTTTGGGGATTGATAAGCAGGCATAGTAATAGTTACATATTATCTTCATTCGATTTACTCAAGCGAATACATTTTTATTTGGTTTTGTAAAAGAAACGAAAAAGAATTAAAAAATAACTATCTTCTAATTTGATATTTGCGACCGTTCATGCTGATTTAATGGTCGCAAATTGAATTTTACCGGCGACACGTAAGCGGAGCCGGTAAAACGGATGTTTGCGACCTTTAAATCAGCATTAACGGTCGCAAATACCAAATTAGAAGATATCTAATTCTAATGCAATCTATGCATTTTGTTTGTTGTTTGCATTTTTATTTTGTTGAGTTTCGTGATATGAAATACGTCACGGAGCATTGTGTTTTTGCATCGCTCTAGAATAACGTCACAATGAAAAACTTTCACCCATGTTAATGCTCGTTTTACTGCTTCAAACAAAGCACATAAGCCAATTAAAACGTGTTTTACAAACATATTGCAATAGAATGTTGCATTTTGTGGTGATTGCAGTTTTATTGAGCTTCCACTAAAGGGCTGAAGTAGGCCAAAACTAGCACTGCTGAATAATAATATTGTCTCGAGTTGGGAAATTTCAATTCAGAAATTTAATAGATAATGACACTTTCATTTTTAAGAAAATAAAAACATGTTCTCAGGATTAACATTTCATAATTTTTTTTGTAATGTTGTCCAGATGCCTAGATGCAATGATAAAGTATGAATGATTAAAAAGAGTTTATGAACAACTACTGTGAAATCACTTATTTTCTTGGGGGTTTCATTTTCGTTGTTTTTTAGGCAAGGAGAGACCCACAGATTATGACCACCAAGAAATATTAAATTTAATATACATTACTTTCAAACCATTCTCCATCTACGAAATCAAGTTTCCAAAAAACCAAGATTTTTCCTCAAACCTGAAAAAAATGACCCCACGAAAATATGTGATTTTACAGTGTTAAGAATTAGATATTTTGAAACAGTTAAAGGGAAAAAAGATAAGAAAGTTTCCTATTAAACACTTCGCCACCTCCTTGCACACACAGAAAAATTCATGCACTCTTCAAACACATAACATTGAATTAAATGCAGTACGCACATGTAGTACAATACATATATTACAAATACGGTCTCACATTTTGTAATACATCCCTAGGTACATTTATATATAATGTTTAAAACAAGCAATGCGCTGTTCATGCTTTATTTGCATATATCACCTTACCAATGGAGCTGCTTCCTGTCGTAGCAGTGCTGGAAATCGCATTTTGATCTGACAAACAACGTTTTTTTTACATAAGTAAACAAATATTTCAATGAATACGTTCTTTTCTTTAAACGTAAAATGCTAAACTCTGTTATTTGTCATTCAAAAACACCTCCATCTTACCGAAAATGTTCTTAACCTTAATCATTTTCTATACAATTGTTAATCCTGACACATATAAAGCTTAAACATGTAGTGTTAATGCTAATGGAATTTGAAAGATATACTTTTGTACATAACGGTTATAGCTGATATTGATAAAGTTCTACCCTTTATAATTTAATTAAATTCTATTTGCTTACCGATGGGTGTCACACGAGCCAGAAACCCTTTCTTCGTCACCTGGACGTCACTGCTGAACTTGATTGTCAAAGATGTTCCAGAAGACGTATAGGTATTCTGTGCCGGGACAGAATCTCCACACACTTGGGCAATAAGAGGGGAACTAGTGGAGGACCCTGTTATATGCCAAATATTGTTACATGTATATATGTAAACGTGTAAATTTTTATTTATAATTATTAGATTAATAATATTATAATTATCAAATATTTAAATAATGATTGCCAAATTATTTAAAATAGTATAATAAACAAGATAGATTAAAAAAATACATAAAAATTTTTAATAAGAAATTTAATGCCTCAAAAAGAAAAGATTATGCAAACATTTTAAGAAAAAGCTATATTTTTGTTACCATTATAGATTTCTACAAAATCAAAGCAGCGTCCACTGTCCAGCTCCACTTTCAAATAAATGAACTCAAACTGAACATTTCCGCTTGAATATGTGTATGTGTATGTACAGGTACGGCTTCTATAATAAAAAATATATACATTAAATTCATAATACTTCAATAAATAGGTAAAATTACTCTCGACCAAGAAGAAAACTGTTTTTTTTTTTTTATTTTTTGTCTTGCAAGATCCTTCACTTCTTGTTCTTATTATAAAATAAAAAATACAAGAAAATAAACATCATATCATAAACGGTGTTACTACAGTTAATCCTGTCTAATCCGACATGCGCAGGGAGACAAATTCTATTTTTGAATAGAATGGGTGATGGATTGCAGTGTGAAGAAATATGAAAATAATAAAATGGGGTCCACATTTAATGTCTGAATTCACACCGTGTCGGATTACACGGGTGTCAGATTAGACAGTTTTCACTGTTATTGTGAACTTACACGGGGTAATTGTTGGGGAATTCTGGTGAGGTCAAGGTCAGTGATGAAGCAAGATTAATGTTAAATGTTCTAGAAGCCGAACAATTGGCTGAAAATAGAAACGTTAGAGAACTTTTGCTTTATTCTGTGCCTTAATAACATGTGCCTTAATTATTCTAAAAATTATGAAATAAATGTAAGATTGGGAAATATGGGTTTTTATCATAGTAAATCACCAAGAGTAAAAAAAATATGCGAGATTCATTTCTATCTATTGGTTAATAGTAATAATATAATTATGAACAGGATTTTGCAGTGATTTCTGTTGACTTTCATTATTTTTTTTACATTGTTGGATAATCAGTATAATTCACAAGTAAATAAAGATGGCAATCGAATACACGATTACGAATAGTTAATCCAAAAACAAACAAACGAACAAAAAAAATGGTCCCTTATATATAAAAACTTTGAGTAAAAAATGAACCTTTTGCGCCTATTTTCTTAAAAGTTTTTTTCATAACTTACTTCACTTCGTTTAATTTCCTTAACTTTTAATTAAACCCGATTTGAAGTAACTGAAGTAAGTTGTTTTGGAACTGATATTAAAAAAGCAAAACAAATTTTGTTATAAATCTCTTACATTCATCTTTTCCAACGACAACAGTAACTGTAAACCCTAATTCGTAAGAATTGGCTGTTCCGTCTGAATCAAGCTGCAGAAAGAGGTTACTCCCGGTGGTTGTTACTGGGGGTTTACTGGAACCACAACTGGGAGACGAAGAACAACACACAGAGCCTCCAATGGCGGTAGCACTTGACGATGTTCCTGGGGTGTTGAAATAGTTGACATAAAGAATATGGAAAAAACGGACTGTATTCAATATGCAAAATCCTTAAAGCAAAACAAAATAGGAGCAGAGCAAACACGCACTTTCAAAAAATTAGAGATGGGATCAGGTACCATGTAGGAGTGAGCATCCCCTAATGACCGGTCACTCCCGCCGTGTGCTCCTAGTCATGATCGGGAAATAACGGGAAAATCCGTCATCAATTTAGTGTATAATAATTGACTAACAATTAGTATGAAAACGTCAGTCGGCATTTGACTCAATGATAAATTGGATTTGTTGACATAGTCATTGTACCGACCATAAAACTTACAAAACGATGACTTTAAACGTGACTGCCAATATCAAAAAACATATTACCAGGAAAATACATCTTTTAAGAATAGGCGAATAGCCACGAGGTACTAAGCTGAAATCTGAAGTATCATGGGACTTAACATTTTACAAGTAGAAAGTATATCTAACCGTCATAAAACTTTAATGTGTCTCCACAATCCACATAAACACCGGTGACTTCAAATGTAATCCTGGAACTGGCATCAGTGGACTGAAATAACCATTTACATGTCGTTGTTCTGTAAAATATGGACAATAGTAGGAATTGAATAGAAGTAATTTTATTAAAACATTTATTTCCTTGTAGAAATTTCTGTATGTGGATAACCACTCCATATATTTATTGCCTTTTACTCTTTTCATAATTATATCACCCAAGGCAAAATTTTAACACGACTAGACATCAACAAAATATCTAATTTTCATACTATTTATTGCCTTTTACTCTTATTGAATTTGAGGAAAAAATTGCAGGATAAACAGTGTATGAAGATTTTATTCGGAGTAAATATCGCATACTGATATTGCATAGAGACCAGATGTAGGATATTTATAGGCTCTATTCATAGTAATTACTGCACACTTCCATTGGATACGGGCAGTTGCAGGATATTTGTAGAATTTTTTCTTCAAAGAAATTACTGCATACTCACACTGGATACAGGCCGATTGCAAGATGTTTGTAGGTTCTATACGGAGTGCATTTGTAATTATTGCAGACTTACACTGGATACAGACCGAGTATTTATCGGTTTTACTCGCACTTACTATGGACACAGGCAAACTGCTGGATATTTGTAGGGTTTTCGCAGTAATAATTGCACACTTAGTTTAGATTCTTGCTGGTTGCAGGATATTTGTAAGTTTTACTCGTATTCACGGTGACTATTGCACACTTTCATTGAATACAGGCGGCCAAATGCTGGATATTTGTAGGATTTATTTGGAGTTATTATTGCACACTTATATTGGATACAGACCAGTTGCAAGATATTTGTAGGATTTATTTGGAGTAACTATTGCACGCTTACATTGGATAGAGACCAGTTGCAAGATATTTGTAGGTTTTATTTGGAGTAATTATTGCACACTTATATTGGATATAGACCAGTTGCTGGATATATTTCTATAATTTATTCGAGTAACTATTGCACACTTACGTTGGATACAAACCAGTTGCAGGATATTTGTAGGTTTTTATCGGATCAGTGGAAGGATTCAAACTTATGGTCGTCACAGATGATGTACATGTTAACGTGTCTGGAAAACAAAACAAAAAATAAATGTTAACAAAGGGTGATGATACGCAGTAGCTAGAAAAAATCTTAAGTTGGTGATACTATTAATGGTACATAATACAGGGGATTAATTATAGACATTTATTTTTCAGTATTTCACGATGCATTTACAGTTTGAAGCACTGCGATAGTCTTATGATCAGTCTAAGATCCTATCAACCTTGTACCGGAACTGATTCGTTACACATACGAAAAAATGACGTCACAACAAGGCAACACCTTTCAATGTCCCAGTCTGTGATTTTTTGTTCTTTAAGTGATTGCAGTGTCTACGTACATGCATTGCAATAAATTCAAATGAATTATGATAAAAAAAAATATTTACGTTTGGTGAATTGTTTTCATTTGTAAAATGTTTTATTAAAACTCATCTAGTAGGAGAAAAATCTTCTTGGAATTTGTTTGCATTGGAACAGCAAAATCGAACCATTTCTAGTATGGCTTTTTTCCAGCAGTTTTAAATGAAAGTATTCAAAAGAGAATTATGAATATGGCACGAAGCGTTCGTAACAATCTAGACCAACTTACAATCTTGATTAAGGTTTCCACATGACAATGGCCTACATCTATGAAATGTAAATTGCAATACTTTATTGGGATTTTTTTAGCTCACCTGAGCCGAAGGCTCAAGTGAGCTTTTCTGATCACATTTTGTCCGGCGTCCGTCTGTCTGTCCGTCTGTCCGTCTGTCTGTAAACTTTTCACATTTTCGACTTCTTCTCAAGAACCGCTAGGCCAATTTCAACCAAACTTGCCACAAAGTATCCTTGGGTAAAGGGGATTCAAGTTTGCTCAAATGAAGGGCCACGCCCTCATTCAAGGGGAGATAATTGGCAATTAATGAAAATTTGGTGGCATGTTTTAAAAATCTTCTTCTCAAGAACCACTGTGCCAGGAAAGATGAAACTTATGGGGAATCATCCTCAGGTAGTGTAGATTCAAGTTTGTTCAAATCATGACCCCTGGGGGTAGGGCGGGGCCAAAATGGCCGACCAGAGTTTTACATAGAAATATATAGGAAAATTCTTTAAAAATCTTCTTCTCAAGAATGACCAAGCCATAATTCATCATATTTATATGGAAGCATCCTCAGGTAGTGTAGATTCAAGTTTGTTCAAATCATGACCCCCGGGGGTAGGGCGGGGCAAAAATGACCGACCAAAGTTTTACATAGAAATATGTAGGAAAATTCTTTAAAAATCTTCTTCTTAAGAATGACCCAGCCATAATTCATCATATTTATATGGAAGCATCTTCGGGTAGTGTAGATTCAAGTTTGCTCAAATCATGACCCCCGGGGGTAGGGCGGGGCCAAAATGGCCGACCAAAGTTTTACATAGAAATATGTAGGAAAATTCTTTAAAAATCTTCTTCTCAACAATGACAAAGCCATAATTCATCATATTTATATGGAAGCATCCTCAGGTAGTGTAGATTCAAGTTTGTTCAAATTATGACCCCCGGGGATAGGGCGGGGCCAAAATGGTTGACCTAAGTTTTACATAGAAATATATTGGAAAATTCTTTAAAAATCTTCTTCTTAAGAATGACCAAGCCATAATTCATCATATTTATATGGAAGCATCCTCAGGTAGTGTAGATTCAAGTTTGTTCAAATCACGACCCCCGGGGGTAGGGCGGGACCAAAATGGCAGACCAAAGTTTTACATAGAAATATATAGGAAAATTCTTTAAAAATCTTCTTCTCAAGAATGACCGAGCCATAATTCATCATATTTATATGAAAGCATCCTCAGGTAGTGTAGATTCAAGTTTGTTCAAATCATGACCACCGGGGGTAGGGCAGGGCCAAAATGGCCGACCAAAGTTTTACATAGAAATATATAGGAAAATTCTTTAAAAATCTTCTTCTCAAGAATGACCAAGCCATAATTCATCATATTTATATGGAAGCATCCTCAGGTAGTGTAGATTCAAGTTTGTTCAAATCATGACCCCCGGGGGTAGGGCGGGGCCAAAATGGCCGACCAAAGTTTTACATAGAAATATATAGGAAAATTCTTTAAAAATCTTCTCTAAGATAGAAAATCCATGATGTTCATGGGACTACTTTTGGATTTTACCTTTTCAATAATAAACCAATTTATACTTTGCCTAGCCACAGTGCTCAGGTGAGCGATGTGGCCCATGGGCCTCTTGTTTTATTTTCAAATGAGTCGAAAACTCTGTATTAAAAACAAAACTCTTAACCTACAAGGATTTGTTCAAAATTAGTTTCAAGACGCTTTATTTTTGGAAACCATATCCCCCCCTCTCTCTCTCTCTCTCACACACACACATATTAGAAATTTTGAGATGATATAGTCTAAACATTCTAAGAGCATTTGTTCTTCCGCCCGTTTTTGTGTAGTTTTATTTGTCATTTTAGATGTTATTAATCCGATTTGTCTGGCTTTTTCTGGTCTTTTTAAAAAAACGATTTTGATATTTTTCTTGCCAGAAAAACTTCAGAATAATGGCGCCGGTTCTGATGTTTTCCTGGCTCGTAAAATATTAAAATCTTTTTAAAAAAACCTTGGAAAACAACAGATATATCGGACCAGCCTGATTTTTTATTGACTACACGAGAGAAATATTTCAATATTAGATATTACATGTAAGTCTAGAATTTTAGAAAACTCCCCTCCTTATCCTTTTTCAAGAGTCAAAGTAAAACTTACCAGAGTGTGAAAAATGAATCATTGACATAAATATCAGGAATGGTAGAACTGTTTCATGTCGATTTGCCATATGGGATTCACCCTTTGGAGTGCTCTGTGTTGTTACGTCATTCTGAATAAAAGAAATTTTGGGAATCTCATGATGGTTATATACAAAACAAAGACATAGCAAAGCGGAGCATCCCTCAAAAAAAAAAATAATAAAAATCAAGTAGACAGCATTCAATGTGACCCGGATGCAAATTACATCACTTCCCTTTTGCGCAAGGACAAGCTTGACTGACATACATTCAAACACACATAAGCGCGTTACTATATTCCCACTAAGTCCTCTGCGAAAGGATAATACAAAAGCTATGTTACTACATAAATAGCTTGTCAAGTGTTATTGTTTATTTATTTGTTTATTATAGTTTCATAAGCATAATTATGACAATTCTTAAGGTACAATTGGAAACATGTCATTTTTCATAGTCTTATGCTATATTCAAAAAAGTACTCTGCTTAAACTCCAATATTTAAGAAATTTTTGTTACTAGCAAAGTTGTTATTTGAGGACCCTGTTGGAAAAAAGCTTTTTAAAAATACTTTATTGGCTATGCTCAGGTACTATAGGCCTATATCATCTGTGTGTCATGCAACTTATTTAATAATAATTGCATGTACATGTCAATTAGGTCTTCATTTAGTAGCATAGTGCTGAGATAATGTGTGTTCTTTCTCTAATAGTAGGCTAATTTGTAATGTTTTAAATGTGAATCATGACATTCTGTGATTTTTTTACCTGAATAAAATAAAAAAAACTATTATATAATTATAGATATAGTTTTACAAATAGCTGGTATGCAAAATAATATCAAGATTGAAAAAATGTTCATTACTTATATATATTTGCATTGCTATCGGTTGAAATGTTAAGTGTGTGTTTAAAGCATTGCAAAACCTTAAGTGTGAAATCAAACATTTCATATTCTTTATATCTAAGCTACATGTAAAACGTATACATTGTTATGGGCAAGTGATTTAGAGTCGATATATTTTTTTTCACTTTCATAGAATTTTTTTTTTTTAACTTTTTTAAATGAGAATTTATGTCAATTAAAGGAAAAAGGAAAATATAAAACTTTATTTAAACATGCAGCAAAAAAAGTATTATAATTAAAGTTCAGTAAAGTGTATGTACATTTGTAAACAATTTATTTTTCACCTTTTAATGTAAGAGAAAATAAATTTTAATGTTGTATACCGTTGTTGTTAAGATTTTAATTTTATTTTCCTTTTAAAAATCAAGTTAATTCAGATTTTATGAATCGCACTTTCGTAAACCGACTGTCATCATTTTATATCACTAAAGTTTACAAAAGAATTAATTGCTACGTGTCAAAAATTATTGGCGAAAGCGTTAAACAGCTACACTTAATCTCATTGTATACATGTATGCGGAAATAATAATGAGAGGTTTTTTTTCCGAATCCACTTTCATTGGTCCTATGAATATAGGGCGATACCAGCATTTAAAAGGCGTGTTCACATGAAACTATCAGACCGAATTTAAATCTAATTTAATGCAGAAAAAAATCTGAATTCGTAAAGAAATATTTTATACATGTACTTCACAATTAATTATATTATGTATTTGTCATGGCTCTCTCAATATGTTTTACATATGGTGAGAAAATATGCAGCATGTTATCAAAATGTGCTTAAGAAGGTTTAATTTCTTGACAAATATAAGGCAATCTGAGAGAGAGAGAGAGAGAGAGAGAGAGAGAGAGAGAGAGAGAGAGAGAGAGAATTAAAATCCAACGCAGGACAAAACCAAAGGTATTGTAGAAAAATCTAATCAATTTTTATTGCATGTATGTAGTATTGAGAGAGAGAGAGAGAGAGAGAGAGAGAGAGACTCTTCCAAGCAATTTGCATCAGAGATATATCTATAATTAGGTAAAATAACAAATTAAAAAAATGCATCGACAAGAATCATCTTTTCATATACAATGTCATTACTACTTTGATTTGCACATACATGTAATATGGTCGTTATTTTTGTCTACAAATCATTGAAAAAATTCTTATACTATTTCTTAACTGTCTTGTAAACTTCCGTTTAACAGCGTGAAAATTGCTTTAATTTGATTATAATTAGTAGTCTTGATTGTATGACTACAAATAATTTATATATGACGATTTCTTAATGCATCTTTATCTTTTATATAATAAAAATATTAGACCTTAAAGTCGATTTTTTAATGCATCTTTTAAATTCAAAAATATTACACCTTAAAAATCTAGAACTTACCTTGAAATTTATCTCAATCCATATCGGTCATTTTTGAAAAATTTTTAAGGCGTCAATGTAAGTGAAATCGATTGAGTGTCAGATTGGACTTCGAGTAGCGACATATTTTTTTTTGAATCAGTTCGACTCGAGGAGTTTAATTGCTGGGTAAGGCTCAGGCTATGACAATTCCTTTCTTCTTTTTAAATAAAGTGACATTTAACAAGTTTACACGAGGTGAGATGGATATTTGCTAAACAAATATCATTATTCGGGACGTCAGTACTAGAGTTTTCTTGCATATACTTGGTAAGTGTCAAATTCTCTGTTTGAATTTGTAAAATGATATGACTCCTATTGAATGAATTGCATCTTTCTATATGAATATCAATATTAAATCTCTAAATATTTCTCTTTGATAATCAAAATTGTAAACTTCAATAAAAAAGTAAATTATTATACTTTTTCAGAAAGTGTTCCTAACGTTCTTTCTCTGACCGGAAAGTTATCTTTTCGGTGATCATATCTTAAATATTAATTACATGACCCGACTCTTCGAAACTTTTTCAAACATATCAGGACAATTTTTTTTCCTGAGATAATCCTGTCAACAAATGTATTGAAATTTTCTGGAAAAAAAGATATTTTTACCTACCTACCGATAAAATATTGCTAATATTGCTTCTCAAGTAATTTTCTTTCATTCAGAGGACTTAACAGTTGTTAGCATTCTTTTATAAAAATTCTTGAAACATGCAAGTTTTCTACTTACGAATAGAACATTTCTGCTACAAGGTCAAAATGAGTGAGTTCATGCACTTACATACATCACGTCATAATTTCAAAGAACATTTATGACATCATATGTACAGGTTCGGCCGAAACTTGTTACTACAGTTTTTTTTTTATCAGTACATGAACAAAGTGATAATAAATGCAATTAGTACAGTACTATCTTGTGTACATACTGTGCATGGTATCAGTTTATTTTTCTTACGACACAAGTACATGCAAATGAACCGTTTACTACATAACTTCGTTATGTACAATTCTATTAAAGATATTCGATTATCACAGTACACTTTTGGGAAACTCCGCACTGATTTGAAGATGAACGTGTTGTGACGTCATTTTGCCATGCTGAATATAGAGAGTGAGATGCCGGGAAATTCATAATGATTGATTCATTGTATAATGTTTAATTAAGGTAAAGATCTAGTAAATGACTTTAGACTAATTTTTGATGCTAGATCCATTATGACGTCATATTTTCCCGTACTTTACGGCTTTTACAGAATTTTGTAGAAAAAAGGGTATTTTCATGGAATTCAATTTGAAATAATATGAAAAGTAATCCTGATACCTAATGTACATTTGATATTATTTTAAAGAAGAGGACATGAACATACAAATTACCGTTTTCTGAGAGACTGTAGTCAATCTGGATAAATTTCCTTTGTCGAATATAAAATAAACCTCCCATATTCATGATTGTTTTTTTTCATTGAAAATGACAGTTTAAAATACGGTTTTTAATCTTGTTTACCAAATTATGATCCAGAGCTCCTTATTTGTTAAAGTTTTAAAGCATCATTCAAAAAATATTTTTCAAATTAGAAAAATCTTTAGGCATCTTTCGTTTTACTAGATCAGTAACGTCGAAATTTTTTATTCCAATGGAATGGGCACCACCTACCGGTGGAGAGCTGCAATTTTTTCCTGTACTTGGAACTCAGGCCCATTGAGCAGGGAGGGATTTTTTTGTGCCAGCACCTACTGCAACATGGTAACTCGGTTTATACGGTCTCATCCGAAGGACCAGTATTTTAATTAAGTGAAAAAATTGCTTTAAAACAGTAAATATCACCATTTTAAATATGACGTGCGAAATATTGGAACCAACGTAAACTCAAGACGTAATATCGCGACTACTAATGAGTACCTCGCAGTTATCTAACTTACTACCGCTCTTTTGCGGGGGAGTCGAGAAAAGTCTAAATTTCTGGGGGCAAATGACATTGTTTACAGTAGTGACAATCGAATGATTCGAACAATTTAATGCCGAAATAACGATGTTTTGCCAGATATTGAACTTCAAATAGTAGATCGTCAAATAAGGAAAGTTTAGAATATTTTATCTGCTTAAAAATATGACGATTTTCAATGAAAATTTAACTAGAAGAGTCTGCTTAATTAAAAATATCGTTAAAAATGTGACAATTTAGAATTGGCTCCTCTCAAAAATATATTAGACTGGTTCAGCGATTGTTTAGCGAGGTATTCCACCAGGATTTTTTTACTTATCTGTCCTTATAAATGCTACAATGATCGATCTTGCATTGTATTGAATAGCACATTGTCCCCACCCAACAGACAATTCCTACCTCCTTCGCGAAAGAGTTCAGCTAAGTTAAGTAATCGCGATATCAAGTAGTCAGCCCCCTTTAGTCAGTCAATAAATCAGAAAATGTCAGGAATCTTTCTCCGACTCAAATGCACGTTTTTTTTTGTATTGAACAACTAGTTTAAATTTAATTACTCAGGACGGGATAAATCTGTTGAATTTGTATCTGTTCAAACATTGTGAACTTTTAAAGATTTACACTGCGGCAAAAGGTATATTTGACATCGGTAAAAGGTATATTTGACAAATGAAAATCTCAATAGTTACATAAACGAGTCAGGTGTTTAGTTTCATGGTATCACCTTGTTAATTGATGGTAAATCAGTGTTTATCAACATCTTCAAGTCACTTGAAATTTTGAAGAAAAAATCCGGTGTATTTGATATGTTCACATCGTTAGCGGATAAAACCAAATAGGCAAAAATAAACAGACTCTGTTGACTGTTCTATATAAATTGATCTTAATATTTCAATAATGAATGATTTCCAAAGCTGAGTCCTGTGTAAAGAGTATATCCAACATGTTCATGATAATTTTGATGATTTTCTTTTTCAAAACCTAATTTGATAAAACTACTTAATTGATGTGGAAAAAATACAAAAAAATATATCTTCAAAATTGGTAGAAAATTCAGATATGCAATCTTGTATTAAACACAACCCTTCTGCAGTTAAACTTAATATAACGTGTAATATGAAAGTTTGTTCCTTGATGAAATATTTTCAAAAATTTCAAAGTAGTTTTTTACTTAAGAGATGAATTTTCAAGTGTGACAAAGTCACACGACTGTGCTTTAGATTTATAGCAATTCTTTTCTAGCAGGAAGTTATAGGAATTTTCTTTCATATGAAAATATATATAACATCTTTAGAGCACCCAAATGATAGACATGCTGGTCATTTTGAGTGAAAATAAAAAGACTTTTGTCTTTTGTTTTACTTTTATTCCTTCACAGCTTAACTTGCATCAGACAAGCTGATGAGCGAAGGTATAAGAACGATAGATCACTTTTCAAAAGAATAGGTTTGTGATTTTGAAATTTTTCACCGACTTGATAATTTTTGCATAGTATTTGAAAAGATGTTTTGACCTGTGTGCTTAATATATGTCACAAATATGCGTCTTCCCTAATTTTTCTGCACAGATATAAACTGTTTTAATACCTGCCCTCCCCTTATTGATTCAACAAAAGACAGTTAAAACCTTATCAGTAGCAAGAATGCCCTCTGTAAACATGAAATACCAAAAGTTTTAAATATCTCCTGATCGTATTTCTTTTCGAAAATGAAACAAAATTGTGGAATGAACTTTCTTAACACCCTTTATCTGTTAACATTTTTTATGCTTTTCAATTCCAACTTAAAAGATGTAATGCATGATTATTATGTCAAACAAGGTAGTTTCAGATGCAAAGGAGGTTGATAAATCTAACACTGCAATTATACCCAAATATGTCACATTTTAAAAAAATAATTTCAAATGAGAGAGAGAGAGAGAGAGAGAGATACATGTATAGATGAATCATACAGCTAAATATCAAAATACAGGAAAGAAAACTATATCCTCTATTCAATGTCTTATGTATAATGAGACACAATGTTTAAGAGAATATACATGGTTTTGTTCTATTTGGTGTTTAGAAAAAGATTAAATTATATTTCCTCAACGCTTGATTAAGGACTCTCTCTATGTCAGTGCAAAATGTTTTTGGACATTGAGAAAAATATATTCTATAAAGGTGCTTATATTAAGCTTCTTTAATCAATTTTCACTATATGATACGTGGCATTTAACCCCCAGGAGAAATAAGCAAACACAACACAGTATCAGTGAATAAAAATCAATGTTGTTTACTTCCACGGAGAAAGTACATGTAAAACATGTTCATTTAATTTATCTTGGCCTTATAAAAATTCAAGAATCGGAATTGATTACAAATTGAGTAACATACTGTGAGTTTCTATTTTTAAGAATTTAGATCTAAGGGCAGATCACTCTAACTGCAAAAATCCCATAGTATTAGAACTTTTTAGTGTACAGTGTAAAGAGGGTTCTCAAGATGCAAAGTTTGATTTAGCGACAGCAGAACAAAAAGTCCTGCATGATTTATGTATTCATTGCCTTGATAATATGAAGGTGTTTTGTGAAATGCAAAGATTTGTCCTTGTTCACAAACAAATAAATCTTCAGCTGTCAACTTTGAATTTACCTTTGCTTGTGTCACGAATGCTTGATATGGATTGTTTGGAATTAGAGCTTTCAAACACATATCATTTAGTTATATAATTACAATTTAATGCATGATTCTAAAAGTATGTAAATATTCAAATGATTAATCTGTAATTTTCCATAGCTTGAGTTGCGATGAATAGTGAAAAATGGAATGCAAAAGTTGAAAAAAAGCTTAATGTGTTATAATTATAATCGAATTTCTATTAGTAAACTTAGATCAGATAAGATGTTCTTTTTGTATTTAATTCCTTCTGAACAACTCACAAAATTTAAAAAGATAGAATGATGAAAAACATTTAAAATTTTTAAAAGAGACATTTTTACACTTTAAAGTTAACTTAAATGAAATACATGTGCTGATAAATAAATCGTATATATTGTTTATTTCTCCATCACATTCTTGACCGTTTCCTTGCTGGTAGAGGCAAATAAGAGAGTTTCTCCCTTTAATAGGTTTGTTCTTACAAGATAAATAAAGAAAATATACGACAAAAGTACTAGGTTGTCATAATACCTCATGTCATTCATCCTGTCATTAAAGCAAATCATAACACGTCTAGAAGAGAACAGACAATTATTATTTCACGCAATAGGAGGTAATTATTATATACAATGTGAAGATATGTCAATTCATGATATCACTTAAATAGATATTTACTTAACGATAGTTATAGGCCGTATTACGTAGTCCGCTTAGATGGGACAAGATAATACAATGAGTTAGATTATGTGTTGCTTAAAGAAATGAAAGTCACCTTTTCGGCAATGCTATTTTATCAATATATTACTTTTTTTATTGAATATTTTATTGAACGCCCTGAATTTTTAAAAGTTAGTTATAAGACCTACAGATTGTTAGAATAAGTTAGTGTGGTAGGAATGCACCAAAGAACACTAGGCCTAAGACACCTCAAAAAATAAACGCTTTAACAAAACGTATGGGATGTGAAATTTCAAAATACTGTAGATCACTTAATTTTCGCGACACTTTATTTTCGCGAGATAGTCATGGGCTCATTATAAACAAGACAAAATTTTCACGAATTGTGATTATTGGTCTATATAATCTTTTGACATACTAATATACGTGAGAACGTTATTTTCGCGAGCATATTGTCTCGCTTAATTACGCGAAAATAAAGTTTTCGCGAATAAAAAGTGATTTACAGTAATTTAAAAAAATGGCTTTCAAATTCAATTAATGTTTCCTTTTGAGTGAAATTTTTATTTCCGGTTAACTTTTTTTTATTATATATAGATAAGTTTATTATTGAGTGAAATAAATTAAACAAAATTCTTATTCTTGCCGGAAAAAATATTACCAGAAGCTTGAAAAGAACGCTTAACTGAAGGTAATCATTGGGTGGGATCTTAGTGTTGAAATTTCTTTTTATATAATTCTACTGAAAACCAACATATTGGGTGTAATCCTTCTTTTTTAAGTTATAGTAAATTATAAATAGCTACAAGCCATAGTATGGCAATGCGTTTTGACTCTACTTAAAATTCCAGGAAATATTATTTTGATAAATTAAAAGCAAAGGTTCACGGGTACATGCAGTTACTTTGCTACTTAAATATTTCGTTGTCTGGTACCCACTTTTTGTTCAGCTTAGAGACATAAAGGGAAAGACCCATTTAAAGATGAATATAACGAATACCGATCGATCTCATAGAAAAACAAATAATACATTGCTGAGAATGGGACATGAACATGGACCCTGTGAAATTCCGGATCTGATATCAGATATTTAGGTGGAGCTAGTATCCAGTGGTGGCTGGGTATACCTGCATTGATTTGATCCTAAGAAAAAGTCAGGAAGACGGGACAATCCGTAGTCAAATTAAGTATAAATCAAAGACTTTTCAATTTTCGGGAACCAGGCCCAAAGACCATAAACTGAAAACAGGTATAAGTCAAAATTTCAAATCAATATAACTTTTACAATAATTTTGATAACAAGTCAAGATTTTTTACCATATGTTTAATTGGAATATTACACAATCCTGCAAAATTTGGATGAAGTATTTAGTATAAATGACAAGGCATTTATATTAAAATTTTAATTTCAGTCTGTTCTCAGGTTATGGTCTCCAGTCCAGGTCAATCATAAAACGACCAAATTATATGTTCAATTTGCTAGGAAAGTCATTATAACGACCATAGAATTTACAAAATACCAATTTTTTTAGGGAGAGAAATTCCTGTAACGTCAAAATATCTGTCAATAGCCTGACTCGGTTTAAAATTGATCGATTTCGGAGCACTTTATCGGGTTACGAATTGGGTGATGTAAACAACATATGCACAATGATTTTTTTTTATTATGATGCATTTTTGTGGATTTAATTCTGTAAATAGGTTGCTCATGTATATGTGAAGTGTTATTTAAACAACATGAATAAAACATCTGCATTTGAAGAAGTCTAGAATGAATTCTTAATATCTATTACTCTTTCTGGGTGCACTTGACCCGCTATGACAAATTAATTTGCACCTACATTATGCTTTGTCGACAATACCAGTAAAGGTTAATACCGGTATTGCTTATCCTTGTCAACACTACGTTTTCACTAAACCCAGTTTTCACTAAGCTGCGGACAGGTATTTACCCTTTATTGTGCTTACCCCTTGTATCATTGGTTTTGATGTACAATAATATGAGTGCTTATTTCCTCTTTCTAAACCAAATAGTAAATAGTTTTATTTTATTAGGTTCCAAGCAATCATATTTTTGTTCGACAAAAAAAAAACAAACAAACCGAAAGAGCTCTTCCAGATCTTTAGTATAGAAAATTAATAGGAATGTTTAGGAGTAAAACATCAAAGATAAAGTAAGTTTGACAATTTCAGAATTTCCCTCCACGGACATTTTTTCAGGTTACTAAATAAATTAAATATGATTATATCTTATCATAAAATTGATTGCAAGTGATTGAAAGACAACAATTTAGTACCCAGCGTGTAAAATATTCATTATCTCCAAACACAATCAGGATCAGTTTTAGTTTCAATCTACCTCTAATGTTGGTTTGAACAATAATAATCTTCTTCCTTGTGATGTAATAGTCACCTGCGTAATGTAGTGCAGTGGTTAGAGCATTTGCTTAAGGGGGCCGACTATAGCTTCATTGTGTGAAAACTACAATAGCGAAACTCTTCATCTTTATACCATATATAACTTACAATAATTTCAGTTTACATGCAAAGTTTGGGGAAAATCTACCATCCAGGTATTTTTGAGGGACCGTCTCAAAATACAGGTACATTTACGATAGGATTATATAGGAAAATGACGATTTTTAGCACTTTAAAGCAAATTATACAAATACTACAATAGACATTTTGTTCAAACTAAAATATTTTATGAGTAATACTGTATGATACAATATATGTAAGGAACACAAAATTCTACCGTCTTGTTAAGAGAGGGGGCATCTTAAAATGCAAAAAAAAAACCAGAGCAAATTTTACTATTTTTATAGAGTACTACACAATATGACGTAAACAATGGATTCACAAGAAAACATCATAAAAATATGAGAGATATTCTAAAATTTCTATGTTTTGAATTTCAAGAGCGTATGGTTATTACTATTTCTGTAATAATATTTTTATTACCCCTTTCTTTAAGAGCTTCAGATTACCATAACGTCAAAAAGACACTGCAGCGACGTCAACCTACCTATCAATTGCAAAATCGGTTAAAAATTCAGTTATATCAAATTGTAATTACATTTTTATACCTATAATTTCTTAATTTTGTTTAATTTTAATAATTAATAAAAAACAATAAATACGCTTCATTTTACTATGATGCGCGAAATATTGCGCAATGGAAACTATAGTCGGCCCCCTTGAGAGTAAGATAAAGAATTGATTCTTACATTGAAAGTTCTTATGATATTGTGGGAAGCGGGATGTGACCGTATATACATATGTCCAATGCCGCAAAAGGTGTTTATAAGAAAAAGATCCCTAACTGCACAATAGCCGAGTTCCATACAATTTTACACCCCCCCCCCTCCCGATTGCAAGTAATGACTTTCATTGATGCTGTCATATTCGTTAATATTTGTTTGTTGACCACCCATCTTATTTGGTAAATATATGAATATTGACATAAATGAAAGATATTTACCCCTTAATTTAACAATGGGTTTTCCGTGACATTGTAGATCAGATTAAATGTCCAAAGAAGTAAACAAAGTGTACACAAAATATACTGACACGCAAAAGAAATGCAACGCCCTTCTTTAGGGGGAAATAATTACATGTATGTAATTGAAATTATGAATATCTTCAATTCGGTAAATATCGGTAATTTAACGGTTGAAAGATTTTCGTACCATAACCGGAAGTCAAGTTTGAGTCTGCTCAACAGAAATCAAAAATTGCATGTTTAACAAAACATTTGGCAATGTTATGGAGTTTCAAGGGTTTTTTACTGTTCATCATAAGTAATACAGCAATATTTCAAAAAATAAACTCTCCTTTTGTTTTCCGTAACGATGCTAAGACTACTTGAAAATGGCTTATGTATGCATTTGCATTGCTCTAGCTGGAGAATTTCAATGTAAAGGTGATGGAGAGTTGCTGATGCGAAATTTCACAACAATACGTCTCAACAGGGTCTGACGTACAATATGCAATAAGGACAGTCCTTGTACCGGAAGTCCAAGGATGGCTACACTGCTCTAAGTTAAAGAAAGTTCGACCTAATCATCTTAAAACGGGCATTTAGAAATGCCAAAGAATAATTCCTTCGCTCAGATCTCGATATTAATGAACCTATTGTATTGTAGAAATTAAGCTGCAATTGTTGTTTAGGGCAGTCTTGCATGTTTTACTTGAATGGCTGGGAGGGGGGTGTTTTAACAGTCATATTTTTCTTAGTAAAGTAAACAGATAAACATTTAACATTTTTATCAAATCTCTGATGTTCTAAAAATTAAGTTTAGCCTCACTTTATTCACTTTTGAAAATCAATAGATAAAAAATCAAACATTTGTAGATTACTCCTTGTTGCGTTTCTTTTGCGTGTCAGTATATATATACAGCCGCATTCATCTACACCTTGGGCGTGCATTACTTCTGATTTAATTATACCGTGAGGTCAGAGATTTTAAAGAAGGAAAGAAACATATCACATACAGAGAGGGATAAGCTTTGCATGTGAAAGTGCAAATAAACTACGGTGTAGATAATTGCCTTTATTATGTTTACACATGCAAAACCGGGAAAAGAAAATATAGTTTACGCCACAAAAGTAATTTTTGAGTTTGGAATGGAAAGGCAAGCTATTAACAGATAAATAAATGTAACAAAAGAAATCCAACAACTCCCCTTTACGGAGGCTGAGAATTAAAAAAGATAACCATTAAGGCCATTTACAACACATTGCGATCGGAAAATTTTAGCTTCGCACGAGCTCTCGCCGATCTCTCGCATACGTTGCACGATGTTTCGCATTCGTTGCATGCGTTTTAGTGGTCGCATCAAGTCTCCTCAAAATAGTCGACATGCACACTATTCAGACGCGACCAAATGCGATCCATATTTATCGCAATTCAACGCACGAATATTAGTACGAGCGTCTTACAACGTTTTGTGTACTCGCAAGAGTGATGCACGATTTTTAAAGGTCGTAAGATGAATCGCAGCTGTATATGCATGTGTTGTGCCACCATGAGACTGTTGCTCAACGTGCCTCATATAATCTTGCAACGTTTTACAATGCAACGATTATTCAGCTTCAATTTCTTATGCTTTGCCACTAGTATATGTAAACCCTATATAAGCATCTCTCTTTCAGACCACAATTGACCATGAAAGCTGCTTCACCAATACAAACTCAGGCGGATTATGAACCGGGTTTGGCTGCTGCGGCAGGTCCTGGGCCTCCTCCTCCTGGCCTTCTTTCTACGGGTTACCTTGGCTTCACCTGTAGCTTTTGTCATCGTTTTGAGCGGCATCTCTTGCATTCGACTGACGAGGATCGGAAACGGGTTGTATATATAGATTCCCCTTCTCACTCGCACGATCATTCATACCATGAAACGCATGATTGCACGAGCGTCTTACGTCCAATCGCATTGGTGCACGCTCAATCGTTCGAACACCTGATCACTTGCGCGATCCTTTCGCATTATCTTACAACACTCGCTTTCATTTTACAACAGTCGCATATAGAAGCAAGATATATCGTAAGATTTAATGCACAACGGTCGCTTTAAATCGTGCGAATTTCGTACGAATACTTTTTCATATTCGATTATTTCAGCAACAGTCAACGATCCAAATCAAAGTTTTTCGGTCGCACGAATATTTTGTCGATTCTGCTCGCGCGCCAATTGTGAAAGGCCCTTAAGGAACATTCCTCACTTCGTGGCGAGAAACTATAAATGCTACTATAGACTATTCGCTCAGACTACATGTATAATATATATTGAGTTATACTATTGGTGTGTGAATCACACAGACTTGCACATAACCATGTTTTTTATGAAGAGCGCTTAACGAATTTTCCTGTTTTTATAGAGTACTAGAAAATGTTACAAATACAACAAATTCATACAAAAAAGGAGGAAAAAAATGGAGAGATTCTTAAATTTCTATGTTTTTAATTTCAAGAGCATAAATTTATTACTTTTTTAAATAACATTTTCATTACCCCTTCTTCAAGAGCTTCACCTTATCATAACATAAAAAAACCCACTATTATGATGTCAATCTACCTATCAATTGAAAAAAAAATCGTTCTAAAAATTAATTTGTAAAATTGCAATAATTTTTTTTATCAAGGGTGACCTGTAATTTCTTAATTTTGATATTTTTTTCAGCTAAGTAAAAAATTTGCTTGAAAACTGCATATACACTCCAATTCAATATGACACGCGAAATTTTGGAACCAATGGAAACTCCAGTTTTCCCCTTCAGTCAGTCAATATATCAGAAAATATCAGGAAACTTTTTCCGACTCAAGTGCACGTTTTATTTTTTCTATTGAACAACTGGTTTTAATGTAATTGGTCAGGACGGGATAAATCTGTTGAATTTGTACCTGTTCAAACATTCATTGTGAACATTTAAAAATTTACACAGCTTCAAAGGGTATATTTGACATCGGTAAAATGTATATTTGACGATGAAAATCTCAATAGTTACATAAACGAGTCAGGTATTTAGTTTCCGGGTATCACCTTCTTAATTGATATTAAACCAGTGTTTAATAATATCTTCAGTTCACTTGAATGTTTGAAACAGTGGTGTGTATGATATGTTCACATGTTAGCGGATGAATCCAAATGTTATAGGAAAAAATAAACAGATTCTATTGACTGTTCTATATATATAAATCTTTATATTTCAACTATTAACGATTTCATACGTCAGGACCTGTGTTTTTGATAATAATGTTCATTTTCTTTTTAAAGTCTTTGCTTGAAAAAAAAAGAAAACCTGAAATAATTAAAGAAATTCTTTATATATCTGTGAACATTTTTTGTGCTTTTCAATTCCAACTTAAAATATGTCATGCATGTATTATCATTATTATCATGCCAAACGAGGTCGTTTCAATTGCAAAGGAGATTGATAAAAATAACTCCCTTCCCCGCAGTTACGCATTTTAAAGCATATACCATTTCCTATTTCGAACGCAAAATCACGCATATACCATTTCCCCGCAGTCACGCATTTTCACCCCCTTTAATAAGCTCATCTAATCTTCAATTAATGGCCTAATTCTTTCTATTTTATACATGCTAAAATCTCATAAAATAAGAAAAATTATTTTCTTATTAAAATATCATATACCGGTAATAATATTAGTTACGCTAAACTTTAGAGAAATTTGTACCCCCCAACCACGTATTTCTAAGACGTAAAAATTAAGGATATGTTGCATAACAATTCATTAATTTGTAAAGAGTTAATCTAACTTTGCAATAATACCCAAATATGTCACCATCTTTTATTAATTATAAATGACAGAGAGAGAGAGAGAGAGAGATGGAGAGATACATGTATATATGAATCATACCGTTACGTTATAAAAATAAAGAAAAAAAAATATGTCCCCTGTTTTATGTCTGACTTATAATGAGACAAAATTGTCCAAGAGAATATACATAGTTTTGTTCTATTTAATGTTAAAATAAAGATTTAATTATTGGGAGTCTATTTCCTCAACATTTGATTATAAAGATGCAAAGTTTGATTGAAGCGACAGCTGAACAAAAAAAGTCTGCATAATATGTGTTCATTACTTTGATAATATGAAGGTATTTGGAGAAATGCAAATATTTGAATAAGGCAGTTAAAGAAAATATTTGTCTTTGTTCACAGTATATATACAAAGAAATCTTCAGCTGTCAACTTTGAATGCACCTTTGCTTGTGCCACGAATGCTTGATATGGATTGTTTGGACATAAGAGTTTTCAAATACATAACATGAAGTAATATAATTACGGTTCAATACATGATTCTAAAAGAATTCTAAAAATTCAAATGATTAATCTGTAATTTACCATATCTTGAGTATAAAAAGTAATAAGAAAAAGGAATCCGAAAATTTAATCAAATATGTTTTATATCTATTAACCAACTTCTGATGGTAAACTGTTATCTGATGAATTGTATTATATGTAATTAAAGCAAAAAATAAGTTTTATTTAGAAATGAATTTAATTTCTGAAAATTCATGAGGACATGAACTACGACGCTTCACGCCCACGCCGGCATATTTCCGAAGCGCGTTGGCGCTTTATGATAAATATACTGGCGTGAAGCGTTGTAGTTCATGTTCCTCATGAATCTTCAAAAATTAAATTAATTTCTAATATTTACATTACTTTGATGAGTAACTACAAATTTACGCCATTCAATTGTCATTTTTAAAGCAAAAGAGTTTGCACTATAGTTTTGATGTCAAGTACGGTATTATGACCTTTTAATGAAAATATTCATGCTCATTCATGCTCATCAATGGTAGTTCATGAGAAAATGAACAAAATTCTAATTTGTAAGGAATGTTAAAGATAAATAAATGGAAACGTTAATATCTCCTCCTCATCAAAACATACAACATGTACAATTTAAAAAGATGAATGTTGATAACCAGTTTTTTGAAACAGATAATTTTTTAATCACTTTAACACCTTTAAGTTAACTTAATATGAAAGTGTGATAAATAAGTTATATATATTGTTTATTTCTCCACCACAGTGAATGTTTTCTTGCCAGTAAAAACAAATAAGAGAGTTTCTCCCTTTCATAGGCTTGTTCTTTCAGATAAATAAAAAAAATATACGACAGAAGCACCAGATCGTCATAATACCTTATTTCACTCCTGTAATTAAAGCAAATCATAACACATCTAGAAGAGAACATATGCCATTATTATTATGTCACGCAATAGGAAGTAATTATTATATACAATGTGAAGATATGTCAATTCATGATATCACGTAAATAGATATTTACTTAAAGATAGTTATAGGCCGTATTACGTAGTCCGCTTACCAGGGACAAGATAATACAATGGGTTATTTTATGTGTTGCTAAAGAAATGAAAGTCACCTTTTCGACAATGTTATTTTATCAGTATATTACTTTTTTTGATTGAAGATTTTATTGAACGCCCTGAATTTTTTAAAATTTAGTTGCAAGACCTACAGGTTGTTGGAACAAGCTAATGTGGTAGGTGTGCACCAAAGGACCCTAGGCCTGAGACACCTCAAACAATTAAGGCTTTACCAAAACGTATGTGATGTTTAATTTCAAAATAACTTTTAAAAAAGAAAGTGGCTTTCAAATTCAATTAATGTTTCCTTTTGAGATAAATTTTTATTTCCGTTTAACTTTTATTATTATGTATAGTTAAGTTTCTTATTATTGAGTGAACATAAATTAAACAAAATCCTTATTCTTACCGTAAAATATTACCAGAAGCTTGAAAAGAACGCTAAACTGAAGGTCATCATTGGGTGGGGTCTAAGTGTTGAAATTTCTCGTATGTTTTTACTTAAAACCAACATATTGGGTGTAACCCTTCTTTTTTAAGTTGTAGTAAATTATAAACCGTTACAAAACATAGTACGGCAATGTGTTGTGCCCTCTACTTAAAATTCCATGAAATATTATTTTGTTTGAAGCAAGCATTAACAGGTAGATGCAATGCTACTGAAATTTGTTTAGTATCCACTGTATGTTCAGCTTAAAGACATAGAGATTAGGAATCACTAAATAAATGTAATGTGAAGATAATGTGAAGATAATGTGAAGATAATGTGAAGATAATGTGAAGATAATGTGAAGATAATGTGAAGATAACGATCGATCTCTTAGAAAAATAAACAACAGAGTGCTGAGAATTGGACGTGAACATGGCCCTTTTGAAATTCCGGAACTGATATCAGTTATTCGGGTGGGGTGAGCATCTAATAGAGACTGTTTACACCTGCGTCGATACCTATACATCCTTCAGAAAGACGGAACAATCCGTAGTCAAATTTTATTAAAATAAAAAAACAAACAGTTTTCACGAAACAGTTCAGGCAAACTACCACCCAGTGAAAGGTTATATTTGCTATCAAAATCATTCTATCGAATATAAATTAGTAACAAAATATCTACTTTTAACAAAGACGTTGAGATTCCTGTAGTATCCATATAATATCTGTTAGTAATCTCCCTCGGTTTAACTTTGGTCGTTTTCGGAGTATGATGTCGAGTTACAAATCAGTTGGAAGATGTAAACAACATATGTACAATGAATGTTTTGTCATTATGCAAGTGGATCTAAATCAGTAAATAGGTCATCGCGTTTATGTCAAGTGTTATCATGATTATCCAAACAAAACATCTACATATTAGACAACCTAGAATGAATTCTTTATTTCTATTTCCTAGTTTGGTGCATTTGACCAAGAAGCAAGAAAATACATTAAAGATAAAATTAGTTTGACGGTCTCAAAATATTCCGACATGGACATTTTTTCAAGTAAATAAATGCAAATTTAAACTAGAGTTACTGTGAGCGATGAGCTCACTAAATGATACCCCCCGCCTCCCATATGGTTATAACTGGTGAAAAAGTCCATGTTTTCCTGTGGCCGGGAAACCCAAAATATGTGTCGGATCAAAAAGTAAAATAGGAGGTGTACAATGGCAATATGTAATAAAGATTCTGTGAAAGTTTCATCAAATTTCAGTGGTATGAGAGGAGTTGCGGATAAGAGATGGGAACCCCAAAGCGTAACAGACGGACGGACGGACAGACAGACGGAAGAACGGACGGACGTACAGACGGACGGACGGAATTAACGATTACTATATACCCTCCCGCTTTTCAAGCGGGGGGTATAATGATTATATCATGTTAAATTATTGATTGCAAGTGATTGAAGACAGTAATTTGTTATCCAGCGCATTAAATATTCTTTATCTCAAAGTACAAACATGAACAATTTTAGTTTCAAATCTACCTTTAACGTAGGTTGGTTTGCACTATTATAATCTTCTTCCTTGATATATAAAAGTCGCCCGCATAGTGCAGTGGTTAAAACATTTGCTTGAAGGTTCTTATCGTAATGTAGGAAGCAGGGTGTGTTGACCGGTCTTACGGACCGTAAAAACAGATGTCCAATGTCGCAAAACGTGTTTATAAGAAAAGAAGACCCCTAACTGCCCAATGTCCCTGAGTGTCAAGTAAATTGCAGGCCCCCATGGCCAGTAATGACTTTTCATTGACGCTATTGCATTCGATAAAACTTGTTTTTTGACAATCCTTTTCATTTGAAAAAAAATAAATATTAAAATAAATGACAGATATTTACCCCTTAAAGTTAATGGGTCTTCCCCAGCAGGGTAGATTGAATTAAATGTCCAAAAAAGAAAAAGAAAGTACACACTGCATGCATATACAGCCAAATTCATCTACACCTTAGGCGTGTATTACTTCTACAATCCTGCCATCTGCCACATGTTATCGATTTCATCATACCGTGAGGTCAGATATTTAAAAACGTAACGAAATACATCCCATACAGTGATGGGATAAGCTTTGTATGTGTAAGTGCAAATAAACTAAGGTGTAGATAATTGTCTTTATCGTGCAAAACCAAGAAAAAAACATTTTCGTCATTCTTTAACCACAAAAGTAATTTTTGATTTTGAAAGGGAAAGGTAAGCTATTAGCAGATAAATAAATGTAACAAAAGAAATCCAACAACTCCCCTTTACGGATGCTGAGGGTTAAAAAAGATAACCATTTGATATACAGTGTAACTTCATTTTTAAATATGATATCCTAAGCTGCCAAATATCATTTGGAAGGATATGGAGATAACGAACAGTATTGATTATTTTTATACATTTTAGATTTAAAATTTGATCATTTTGTTTATCTTTATTATATGTCGCTCTTTTTCTAAAGGAGATCAAATTAGTCTTAAAATGGCGACGACCACCCAGACCACTTGAAATATTTTTATTTTTTGGATATTTTGAAATTGATCAAGTCTGTAATTCTCTCATTTTCTATGTACGTGGATAGCCATACTTTTGTAAAACATATACGCAAATATTTTTATCGGTAACTAAATATAAAAGATTTTTTTTATAGATTTCGTGGAAAAAGTCTTATCAGAAGACAATAAGAAAAAGGTGATTTAAACATGATTCGATACAAAAGATTGTACGCACATGTACATTTGAATACCACAGTTGTTAACTGTGTCATACGAGCCGCGACGAGTATTTGAGTCACTATGTTCTTAACAAACTAGGGTTACATGTTACATTCAAGCGAACGTTATATTTAAGAGAAAATGAATTTACCTATTTTGTGACTCAATTATATAAGGAGAAAATGTAGACTCTACGAATGCTTACTTGTTTGTAAAACTAGATTTGTTTCCATATACTCAAATGAAAACATTTAATTTCCCGATTTGACCGGTCGATTCGAAATATATCAAAAAGCTTTCATAAAATGTTATTTTATCTTGTGTGACTTTAAAGTTCTTTGGAATGATTCTACTTTTGTTTATTTTAATCCTGTCTTAATTTTTTTTATATATCTGAATTGATTCATGATAGTTCGTTTCGGAAATTTTGAATTATGTTTGTTCTTATAATCTAGAGAAAAAAGGATAAAACTTTAAAGATGGACATAGAACCATAAATGATAGGACATGAAAGAGCTATTGATGGTTAGAAAGGCGAAAGTGAGATCCTGATCTACCTAAATCTGTACATTGGAAAACAACCACATCCAATTCGAGAACATTTTTCGTCTACCGGTATGTTCAAATGTGCATATAACTTTCCATTGGCCTTAAAGCTAAAACATTTTATCGAATTATTTTCCTTTTGTTATAGAGCAAAATCCGTTATAAATACAATAGGTACTTACCGGTATATGTAACAGTTTTTGTAAAATGAAGTGTTACATGAATAGAGTAAGATATTTTTTCCTTATTTGCAATTGACTCCAAGGCAAAAAAAAAAGCTTTCAGTTTTATTTCAGATATACTGCGCTTCAAGGAAGTTTTTATTTTCGGTGGATGCTGTATTTTCCTTTTATATAACATAAACAAACCAAAATGTAAGAAATGTTCATACATATCATGCAAGTTTTGAATTGAATTATTACCATGACTGAGCTTCTACTCTAGAAAAATAAATATACAGAATGTTACATCCACAATTGATGCTTATTAATTGAAACAAAAAGTAATACGTCCTTCTAGATTTAATCAGAAATGTAAAAGCTGTAATCTAATAGCAAATTCAATATCTGCTCTTTTAATTATGTCTCTAACTTGATAAATAAGTTCTAATGAAATAATGAGTCTTAGGTATTCAAGCAGATCATAATTTCATTAAATGCACTTTTTTAATGTCTTAATAAATTTCCTTTCCTCCCTATATTGTTCATACGACCCTGCTATAATATTTTTTTTATAGATTGAGATAGTTACAGATGTTTATTCTTTTCTCTGTTATTCATCAATATAAATTTTAGAGATGAAATATGAAAATGATTAACAATAGTAAGCCTCGGAGTTCGGTTAAAACAATAGAAATATATTTTTCCAATCAAGAACATCTTAAAACAACATTATTATATGTCCAATATATGTACAATAAATGAATAATTACCAAAGAAGTATCAAATTTGATATTTCAAAGAAAACTTACTACTGAGTGTAACTTTCCTCCCTTTCTCTCGTTTGTCCCGTATGATATGTTGTATACAGATGAACATTTCTGTTCTAATTTTAGTATCAAGAAAGGGAACAAGGTAAGGTTTTCTAAATTAATCTATATATTACATGTTTTATGAGGTATACCTACAACACTGTAAATGTAAAAAATCAGGTTTGACTTAATCAAGTACGATTGTAAAACGGAGGATTGCATACAATTCTTCAAAAAATCTGTTTTTAAGACAGGGCTGATTAAATTTATTACGTCATTTAGAGAGGTTTTATTAAGGTGAAATATATGGAGACTACGAACAGTATTCGAGCTCAAAAGTCCATAAACAATACAAAATAAGAGCAGAGCAAATACGGACCTCCAAAACATCAGAAATGAAATCAAGTATCATGCAAGAGTGAGCATCCCCTGCTGACCGATCACACCCGCCGTGTGCTCCTCGTCATGATCGGGAAATAACGGAAAAATCTCCTCGTCAATCCATTGAGAAAATAATTGATTATCAATTAATATGAAAAGCATCAGTCAGCATTTGACTCAATGATAAATTGTTTTTGCTAATAAGGTCATTGATTCGACCATAGAACTTACAAAATGAAGACTTTAAACGAGACTGTATCAAAGTAAAGAATACTAATGTATAGAAGAGAATAATAACATGGCTATTTTACTTGAATATTTTCAAAGACAAAAAAGAATATATTCTTAAAAACATCTCAACTACATTGCTTCAAACTTTTCCCTTTTAAAGAAACTGTGACTTTTTGCACGAAAATCACAGGGAATTTGACATAATTGTACTTAAATGCTGATTAATAAAAAAAATTGGTTATTCGCAGCCAGATACGTCATACTATTTCCATTTCTATGATTGTATATTGTTTTACAGCCCCTTCGGAATATTATTGGAAAGATTATATATCATTTGTTGTCTAAATTAGTTTCTTTTGTAGATAGAGAGGGATATGATAATTTGTTTCATTTTACAAACAAGTATATGTCAGAAAAAAATCTTTCTTAATCTTTCTTTTGAAACATTCAAAACAAAAGCACATTCTCGTCTGAAAGATTTAAAAGCAGCATGCAGGCAGTTGGTTGTTTAAAGATACTGCTTTTAAACATTATTATGTGTCTGAAAACTAAAGTTACCAGGTAATTTGTACACCTTGCCTGCTTTGTTTTCACCTTTGAACATTTTACACCTGCTGATTATTTCCATATGAGCAGCTGGGATTATGCACGTCCCCAACTGTTTTCTGCTCTCGTTCGTTGGTAATTATTTTTTATAATTGATACGGAATTTAGTGGTTGCCAGGTCTGCATGCGTTAACATATGTGCGTAACATATACTAATATTAAAAAACTTATAGACTGATAGTCTAAGAAGCAAAGATCTAGAACTGCCATATGATTGATTGAATATTGTCTAACGTCCTATTCGAAATTTTTTCACTTGTATAGAGACGTCACCGTATGCCGGTGAAGGGTTTCAAATTTAGACCTAACCTCGGCACTCAGGGCCATTGAGCAATGAGGGTTATTCATCGTGCAAACGCCTTCCGTGACACGAAACGTACGTTTTTAAATCATATCCGAAAGACCCATGACTTACACTTCGAATGCCAAGCGCTTAAATTAGCTATGTTAACGATAATCGAACCCGACCTCCCGATCACGAAGCGAATGTTCTACTACCAGGCTACCGTGAACGGTACCTTTCATTATGTGGGAGTTGTCAAAAAAAAATTATTTTCCTTCATTCACAGAGAGAAAGAGAGATTGATTAATTGTATGTTGTCTAGAGAATTTTTCACTCATATGGAGACCCCACCACTTGCCGGTGGAGAGCTGCAAATGTTGTCCTATACTCGGCACTCAGGGCCATTGAGCAGGAAGAGATCTTTTTCATGCCAGCACCACCTGCGATACGGAATCTCTGTTTATACGGTCTCATTCGAAGAACCGGTCTCCACGTCTCAAAGTGGGATTCGGAGCCGCGACGTAAGGATCAACTCCTCATTTCGCGACTCTAGAGCCGACGCTCTAACTACTGGCGACGAGAGAGAGAGAGAGAGAGAGAGAGATGCTTTGTCATGTCTTGTTCATTATCATGAACAGTTGTCCATGAACATATACTTGGTTTTGTCCTATTTACTGCATTTTCATTAAAAAATTAAAGTACATGTATACTTCATCAAGCTTTATATAAAAAAGGTTAAGTTTGATAGAAGCGACAGTAGAACAAAAAAAAAGGTTTTATATAATCTATTTAAAATACATTCAAGGTATAAAGAGTTTTAGTGAAACGCAAATATTTGAATTAGGCAGATAAAGAAAAGACATGTCTCGGCTCGAAGCATATCAATGCAGATAGAACTTCAGCTGTCAACGTGGAATTTTGCTTCGTTTGTGCGATAATTGATTGATATTAATCTTTTCGGCATAAGGGATTTTTACGCTTAAGATTTAGTTATATAATTACTTTTCAATACACTAATCTCAAAGAATTGCTAAATTTAAATGATGATTCTGTAATTTGTACATGAGTTGAATACAATAAATAAAAGAAGAAAGCTATTATAGTATAATAAATATTCAGAGTTTTCCTATGTAAATTTTAAATTGAAATTACATGAGATGAATTAATATTCAGACAGAAGGATTCCATTCAAAAAATTTCTACAAATTACATTCAATGACTTTTAAAATTATTTTTCCATACTTTAAGATTACTTTTTTTTTCTAAAAAAAGAATAGAATCATGATGACTTATCCCTAAAATAGTTTTTTTTAATCTTCAACTTTTCAGACCGATGAATTGTATACATGTACCTCTGAAAAATTAAATCACCACCCTATTCGTGTTTGTAGAAACAAATAGTTTGATTTGATACTTAATTTCTCCCTTCCAGGTTTTACAAAATAAATAAAGAAAATGTACGATAAAAGTACCACGTGATAATATATACCGTATATTTCTAACACTACATTTACTATATTTAGGCTTTACACAGGTTGTCTTGAACAGATAAGACACAGATATAGTTTATATGGCGTTATGATAATGAATCTCGTGATATCGGGAATAGTTAAAGATAATAGTAAGGCCCGTAAACAATACATTTCTAAGGGTTATTTCATGTTTTATTAAAAAAGATTCACGATTACCAAACCTTGATTATATCAGTATATTGCATTTGTGATTGACATTTTTCTGAACGCCCTCCATTCTACAACTGGAGTTTAAGTTTTAAACTTAGATTTGGTAAGATTGTTATATAAAGGGAATGTGGTATGAGTGCAGTAAGAATATTCTATAGAGAAGGATCAACGCACACACTGTCTAAAATGAGATCTAGATTAATATTTGCGAAGTCCAAAGCAATATGTGTTATGCCAAAACGTGATGCGAACTTCGATTTTAAAAACTATATGACTTTATTTTTCTTGATGGTTTCCATTCCTACGTCGACACGATATATCCTGGTGAGCTTGAGATAAAAGATATAGATCTGCTTCAACTTGGATATTTTACTTGAAAAAGACACAAATGGTAATCTAACAACCAAGTTATATGATAAACGTGATGACTTTAACTTTTCTATCGTCAACTTCCCTTACTTATGCAGCAATATACCTTCATCACCTGCATACGGAGTATTTATATCTCAGTTGATTCGATACGCAAGAGCATGCTCTACGTATGAACAATTTCTTAAACGAGGTAAATTATTGACAAGCAAGTTGATGAAACAAGAATATCAACAGTCTCGTTTAAAGTCATCATTTCGTAAATTCTATGTCGATACAATGACCTTGTCAGCAAATACAATTTATCATTGAATGAAATGCTGACTGACGTTTTTCATACCAATTGTTAGTCCATTATTTATACACTGAATTGACTACGGATTTTTTCCGTTATTTCCTGATTATGACAATGAGCACACGGCGGGTGTTAAAAACTATATGTTTGAGGTCCGTGTTTGCTCTGCTCTTGTTTTGTATATTTGCTTAATGGACGTTGAGATTGAATACTGTTCGTTATTTCCATATCCTTATTCTAATATCCTGTGATAGAAATGCTATTTCTGTATTCCCCATTTTATATTTTAGACATAATATAAAGAACTATTATATTTTCTTTTAAACCCAAAACGAAATTGGTTATTTTTAAAATAAAAAAGATAACAAATTAATATTTCAATAGTACCCGATCATCCTGTGACAAAAAAACTCACGTCTCCAAATATAGATTATGAATTATGATCGATGAGTTACAAATAAAGTTTTTGCATTTTCTCTTCTGTCTACTCTATGTATAATTTAAAAAACAACAACACTTTTTTCTGTACAATTCTGCATACCTTATACAAAAATGTTAAGAAAGAAAGTGTTTTTTTTTTACTTATTAAGTACCAGTACTCTACTAAATAAAAATCTACAGAAATATCATACAGACTTATTGTTTAGAGAAGTATTTTCATCATACACAGGCAAAAAAACACTTTTTTCTGTACAATTTTGCATACCTTATACAAAAATGTTAAGAAAGAAAGTGTTTTTTTTTACTTATTAAGTACCAGTACTCTACTAAATAAAAATCTACAGAAATATCATACAGACTTATTGTTTAGAGAAGTATTTTCATCATACACAGGCAAACATGGTTCACGTCAATTTATATGAAATGAACATGAATTTCATGTGAAACTTCTGCATGAGAAAGATACGATAAACAAGACCTACAAAGTGTGTGTGAAAACTTCAAGTGAATTTGAATTGACTATTTTATAATTTTTACACGAAGAGCACATCCATAAATATGGTATAAAGAAAACTTTTTTTGAAAGTTCTTAAAGAATTATGTGGATATTATACAAACTTATTCACATGATATTCAAATAAAAATATTTATATAATTTTACATGATTTTCATCTAAATTTCAAAATAAAAAGATAATCACTTGAATATCATGTGATTCACTTTTCCCTATGTTTTCAAAAACAAGAAAAAAATCAAAGTAACTGAAGAAATCAAAGCAGAAAAAACCTACTCTGATTTGGAAACTCCTAGTCCTGTACAACAATATTATAATCAGAGTCAGTTAAAAACAATTGAATCACTCTTTTTATAAGACCTTTATAAATACTAACATTTCAAAGCTTAATAAATATATATGTATACACATGTAACAGGTTAAAGGCAGGTAAAGCCAGGTAAAGGCTTTAAAATCTAGCGAACGGGAAGTAAATGACCAAGGCTTAATTTAGCAGGGACAGAAAAAAGATCCCCAATGTATATATATTGGCGAGAAAATGGCGTTTAAAATGCAGAACTGTTATAGTAATTCGCTGCTTTTTCTAAACGATTGAACTTAAATACAAAAGGTTTGCCAGTATAAAATCCCATGAAAAGATTTGGACATGTAAAACCCATTTTTTATTAGACAGACAAAATTCTTATGTATTTTCAATCAGGTTTAAGAAATAAAAGTTTCTTAACGAATTATTTATCAACAGACAAACATATCATTACAAACCAGAGGAATTCTTTTTTTTGTTACATTATTGGAGTGCTTTTGTAGGGGGACTAGATTAGCTTCGAATGATACTTTATTCAATAGATCTACATAGCATTGTAACATTTCTTTATACTTCTTTTATGACAGTCTTTATTACTTGATAAAAAAATTGATACATTGAAATAAAAAGGAAGATATTTACCTCCAAAACCCACAAAGTGTCTGGGTTTTTTCGACAGGGTGATTCAAATTTATATGTCCAAAGAAGTAAACAAAGAATACACAAAATGCATATACGACCGCATTCATTTACAGCTTAAGTGTGCATAACTTCTGCAATCCGGAAACCTGACACGCGTTATTGATTTAAATCGACCGAGAAGTCAGAGATTTAAAAAAATCAACGACATATATCCCGCACAGTGTAGGCCAATAAGTGTATAGATAAGAAAATTACAAAGATATGGCTGTGTATTGTGTCTATACGTACAACATCGAAAAAAATTGTCTTCATATAAAAAAAGTAACGACATGTATCCTATACAGTGTAGGCCAAATAATTGTATAGATAAGATGAGTTCAAATAGACTACGTTGAACATTGGTCTGTATATTGTGTCTATACGTGCATCATCGAAAAAAAATGTCTTCATTACAAGAGGTAACGACATTAATCCTATACAGTGTAGGATAAAAAGTTGTATAGATAAGTACAAATAGACTAAGGTAAAGATATATCTGTGTAATGTGTTTTTACGTATAAATTTAAGGAAAGAAGGTAGTTTTCCTCATTGTTTATCCACATAAGCAGTTTTAGAGCTTGGAAGGAATAGGTTACTTGTAGTTTGTGATATATGAATTGCAAATTTAGCGTGTGTCATTTTCGATAATAAATTCAAAGCACGCAGATGACCCACTGAATTGCACTTCTTTTTTAATCTTGCCTTTCGGGACTTCAGTGTATTCTTATTTCAAATTCTTAATCCACCGTATTTTACCATTATATTATTTGATCGGACACTATTTTAATTTCACCTTTACACACATTCTGCACATTTGGTCTTAATGAACCTCACTTAAATCTCTTACTAAATGTATGTTCTCCAAGTGAAACAATATTGTTTTCACTCATTTTCTGAAAATCGTTGACAATAGGTATTCTTTTTCTTACCGAATATGTTTTGGACTATGCCGATTAATATCGGTTACTACATATACTGAGTATTCATTTGATTGATTTGAAAACATGTTAGGTTTTTTAAAGCATATTGTGTAGATGTTTGTGCATAGTGAATGAGTGAAAACACTTGATTACTCCTTTGTTTTTATATTTTTATATTTTTCATGAAATACTTTGAAACTTGGGATAAGTAATGTAGACCAGATGGTAATGATCAATTTTCATCAAGTTTAATTAATCAATTTGAGTGCAAATCAAACAACCGCGTGAGCTTTGTTTTGATTGACCGACACAAAATCTTAATTATGACAGATACTTTTTTTCAATTTGACCTCTTGATAGAAATATTGTATTGTTCAGCAGTATAGGACCTATAAAAGTTAATAAAAGTAATTATTATATAGTCTATTTATATTCCCTATATAATCTATACAAACGCAAACAGTTCATAACACTACATATTCACCGGATTTTAGGCCGTATTCACCGGAGGGTCAATGCACGTGCAGAGGCATTGTGACGTCTCAATCAAAACATCGAATAACGTTGTAAACAATGGTTGCAACGGCCGCAGCAAGCTACGTATCTGAGCAGGAAAGCCTATTTCAGGATAATTTTTTTTACATTTGGACGTCTTACACATAGCGAAACTCGGAAAGGAAAACATGTAGGTTACAAACAGTAATATGGAGACTTTTTTTTAATTTTCAAAAATTGAGGATCGGAAAAGAAAATGGTGTCGTCATACAGCCTTCAATGTTTTATTTATTCAAATCCCGACTATATAATAAAACAATTATGGACTCTTTTGGTGTTGAATATGGTTTGTTATTCACCAAAAAAAATATCCATATTGACCTCGGCTTTGCCTCGGTCAATATGAATATTTTTCTGGTGAATAACAAACCATATTCAACACCAAAAGAGTCCATAATTGTATAATAACTCGCACGTACACGTGCTGCAGATTCATAGTCTGAAACTTAAATTAGATATACCATCCTTAGTTTTCAATAAAAGAAGGAGCAATTTAGTTTAAAGTTGGTTATAAAGGTTCTCTCAGAATGCTACAATCAAAATTAATAAAATGAAAGGACATGAAAACACATATAATTACAATTACTTCAAATGATAGCTTCGAAGGCATAGTTAAAGCTACAATGGGGAAACAAATGTCAAATTAACAATAGATTACGAGAACATTTGAACAAATCAGAATTGCATTTACCAAAGAATACATTGTAGCACGTTTAATTAAAACAGGCAAAGAGGTTCTCTTCATGAAGTCTACAACCGAACAGACTCTCTGTTAAAACGTTTGCCTGGTGTTATAACACATTTGAGCTAACCAGTGAACGATTCATTACTGTGCAATTAATTTTTTCTGTTAATACTAAACCAATATTCATATCAAAGTGTTTCTTTATACTAATTGCACATGAACACCTTATTAAAATGTTCCCGATTTAAAACCAAAATCTTTATCACATATGAATACATAAAACCACAGATGTAATGAGACCTTACCATACGAGCACTGTACCAAACGGATTGCTTTTTTCGGTGCACACACCAACAGCGAAGGGAAACTAACATCTTGAAACATAGGATATGCATCACATATTTGTCGTTAAACTTTCAAGTGCGTTGACTCTTTGTTTATACATCTCATAAACAATATTGTTTTTCTTTATGGTAGCCATGTGTACAGTTGTATAGAGAGTGACATGGATTTTGAAAAGATTATACCTAAAGGATAAGCTAGGGAAAAAGATCCCAGTAACTTGAAACGCTTTTCAATTTTCCGAAGCAATTTTCAATTTAAGTTGTGTTTTTCTTTTAAAATCACGATGTGGTTAGCATTTTCCCAACTCATGGGAATATTTTCGGCTTACACCATTTTTATTTTTACAAGTATGAGATATATTTTCCAGTAATCTCATAAGTAACATCTTCGTTTGATAATAATATTGTTATATCATTTGCGTTAAAAATTGCATTTGATTGTTGTACCGCTAAGCGTTGCCCGAAAAATGCAAGCGAAATGCTTATGTTATAGTTTTATTAATAAGTAGAGTTTGTTTATTTAAAGTTGGCATTATTGACGGCTAATAAAATATGAAAAAGACAGCATATAATTCACTTTTTTCATCATTTTTGATTCACTAATTGTCCGTTCGATTGAATGCGCTAGATTGATTTTGTTGTTCTCGTTTAACTTCCGATCAAGTTTTATTAGTACACATGTCCTTTGAGCTATAATTGCTGACTACACCCATAACAGCAATTAATGTAAGAAAGCCCACAATAAAACAAGCCCCTCCCGAAACACTTGTGTCTTTACATCTCTAAGATCAGGTTCTTAATTGTCACCGGTCAACGCCTTTGTTTACGGTCTCGAGGTTTGACGTCACCGGATCTCCTTGTCCTGGTGATAGTGCCCGACCTCTGACCTCTAGGTCATCAACTTTGGTAATTCAACTTATGAAAAGTTAGCTACTAATTAACACATATTAGTAAGACTATTTATACGCATTCTTTATTTACCATAATAAGTTTACGCCCGCTTGATAAGTGGTTGAGAATATAGTGATCTGAATGTCCGTTCTTCCGTTCTTCCGTTCGTCGGTTAAGGGTACCAATCTCTTATCCGCAATTCTTCTTTTACCACTGAATGAAATTAAATAAAACTTTCACTGAATATTTGTGTCAATGATTCTCTGCGAAATTTCTATTTAACTTTCTGATCGCACACATATTTTGGATTTCCCATAGCAAAACATGGGCTTTGCTATTCTCTTTATAATATTAAACGGTACCAATCTCTTACCCACAACTCCTCCTATACCATTGAACAAACATTAAAGGGGCATAGACACAGTTTCAGCTAAAAATTTTCGAATTTATTATTCCATATATATAATTTTTTTTACTAAGGTCTCTCTAATGATCATTAAAAATTTGAACTTCAGTTGTTGTGGTACAAGACAGATTTAGAGCCCCCAACCTTTGTTATGTAAACATGGTCCGGGTCATGTTTTGTTTACATAGATTAATATACCTATATATGTTCATTTAAAGCAAATAATTTAAATAAATAAGTTAATTTTAAATACAATTATACAGTTTCTAGTGATTTGCTGAATTTCATTTTGCTATAAATATGAAATTTTACATATATAAACAAAAACAAGGCACGAGTCCTGTTCACATTTTGAAGATCTTTAAGTCCTGTATCTCGTTTGTTAATCAAAAATTGATGTTCAAATTGTTGTTGACCATTAGATGATGCCTTAGTTAGGAATTGTAAGCATTGAATTTGGTTTTTAAAAATCAGTTGAAACTGTGTCCATGCCCCTTGAATGATACTTTTGGAGATTCTTCATTTCATAATGCCATTGTACACCTCCTAATTATGTTCCCCAAACGAAGTTGGGGAACATATTGTTTTTACTCTGTTTCTTATTATTAAGGTCTTCCGTCTCCAACGGAAGACCTTATTGTTTTCGTTCGGTTTCTTTTTCCCTATTATTATTATTATTTTTTTTTTTTTTCTTACCGATTTTGTGCACGCGATTTCTCAGAAACGGCTGGACCGATTCTCACCAAATTTTCAGATCTGATAGATATTTATCTGAACCTTGTCGGAAATTTTTCGTAAGTACGTCGTCACTTCCGGTCGTGAGATATGGACGATTTACTGATTTTTAGAGGGTCAGCTTGTCCTGAGATCTCCTCCTAAACGACTTAAGATATCGACTTGAGATTATCAGTGAAGGTAGAGGAAGGATAGTAGATGTGACATTTTGCATATAGAGCTTTCCAGATAAGAAGGCATCGACGCTCGCCTGGGATCGAAAAATAGCCTCATACTCATCTCGCAAAAATTGACACGTTTTCTTTTATTTCTTTTTACCTGTTAATATTTTGTTAAGACATATATAATAAAAAATGTGCAATATAGTAAGACCTTTCATTTGATATCAAGTAAACGGGGTTAGTCCTTCAAATTAGGGGCATAGAGGGGCCAAAAGTCTCTCGTCTTTAACTTTTTTGGTTTTCAATATTTTCAAATGATATTAGTATAGTTGATAGAAACATTTCTTATTAGGCTGAATATATAATTGGTTTGTAAATTTATAAATTCAAACTCGAGATATTAACATTTAAAAATCTGAAGCGGGAACTAAATGGCGGCGGTCTCTGTCAATTCCGACATTTCGCAATAGCGCTTAACAGAGGCAGCCGAGCGTTTGTTTGAACGAAAGTAACATAAAGAGCAATGAAATGTGTAGGGATACTTGGATTGTCACGTCGTAGGTTCGTTGCAATTCTGTGTCAAACTACATCCATAATCCAAGGTCTCCTTACAAGTTTTCTTTAATTGGTTTTGGTTGTTCCTCAAAGTAGAAAAAGAAAAGAATTAATGTGCAAATTAAGTACGCATTGATGATATTATCTAAATCAAAAGGATTTAATCAAAATAGAAAAGGCATGATTCCATGATGTTTTATCAAAGATCATAGTCAAAGTCATATCTCATCTTATCGAAAATTCGGACGGAAGACCTACTCGTTGCTCGCAACGAGATCGCATCTAGTTATTATTATTTTTCTTCTTCTTCTTCCTGGAACTTTTTTGTCCGGGAATGATCTTGTAAACTGTTCGTCCGATGTAGGTAAAACCTGTTTAGGGTTAGTAGACATGTTATGTAGATTTGCGGAATCAAGGTCATTTTGCGCGCACGTGCTTGCAAGAGCGTGCACATGCAACACGTGAAATGACCAATATAATAGATATAGCCACAACTTTTCTTTTTTTAGATGAAATCCTTTGAAACTCATAATGTGAGGATATATTAGTAGTATAGACATGACGACATGGTGAAAATAGCAGGATCTCACGCGCATGCACGTGCACTTCGCTCTGATTGGCTGCAACTAAAGTCTCAATATCTTTCCTGTTTTTTGACGAAATCCTTTGAAATTTTGAACATAGCCATGCATTAGGATATCCTACAACATGAATAAAGCAATTATCATGAAAACACGTGCATGCACGTGCGCTGCAATCTGATTGGTTGAAACTTTAAACAGCCATAACTCCCTTGGTTTTCAACCAAACAGGATGGGACTTGGAATATGGATAGATATAATAGACTTCTACAAGTAGGTATGGTCACAATGCACATGCATACACGTGCATGTACATGTGCTGCAATCTGATTGGCTGAAACTTTAAACAGCTATAACTCCATTAGTTTTCACCCAAACGGTGTGGAATTTAGAACATAGATAGATGTAATGGACTTCTACAAGAAGGTATGGTCACCATGCTCATGTATGCACGTGCGTGCACGTGAAATGAGAAAAATCAAAGATACACTTGAATGAGCGTATTTTTTAAATGATTTTGGATTAAATACTTTAATATTCAGTGTATTAAAAATATAGATTGTGTAGACAAGATGATATGGTCTTGACGCAAATGCATTCACATGTGCACGCGTGCAATGCTAAAGTTTAAGTGATTTTTGTACACTTCTTTGTAAATGTTGTTAAAATCTCAGATGCATAGAGTTTGTCTTATTTAATGAAGCTTACAGGGAATATGACACCAAAAGGGAGTTGGGGAGCGTTTGGGGAACATCTGTAACGGTCCCCGTTACAATTAGCACTAGTTTCAGTATTGATCTGACACTTATGAAAGACCTTTTACGATTCTTAGCCTAACTAAATTAACCACCAGATCAAAAGTAATTGCCAAAGGTTAGTTTTTCAAATGTAGTTCAAACCCCAGTGTCAAAGTCAAAGAGTGAAAATGGTTGATATCTGAAGAAAGGTCTTGTTACAAGGATTGCATTGTGAAGTATGAATGCACTAGCCCTAACCGTTCAAAAGGTATGGCCAAGATTAAAGTTTTTAAAAAGGAGACCTAACTTCAAGATCAAGGGCAAAGGGATAAAGTTGTTGGTATCCAATGAAAGGTATATTCACAAGGATTGCATATATGAAGAAAGAAAGACATAGTTTTACCGTTTGAAAGATACGGACGAAGTTTAAAGAAGTAAATCTCCATGGTCAAGGTGAAAAGGTCAAATTTTGAGGTACTTTGAGAAAGGTATTTTCACAAAAATACATATACATGTATGAAGTATGAAGGTACTGGTATCTACCGTTTAAAAGTTATGTCAAAGTTAAAGTTTGTAATTTGTGTATAAAAGTTTGTCAAAATCCAAGGTCAAGGTCAAAAATTCAAATTTGTTGGTACCCAAAGAAAGGTTTTGTCACAAGGTTTACACATGTGAAAAATGAAAGTTAAGATCTTATAAATCAAAAGATGTGGGCAATGTTAAAGTTTTTATTAAGTTTTTATATTTAAAAGACAAACAGCCAGACAGGTAGACAGACGGACGCACACGACAAAAACTATATAACCCCGAATATCCGATTACGGGAGCATAACAGTAATGTTAAAACTTACGTATATCTGACTGACAACAATGCAGAACTTTCATTTCCAGTAGGTTGTTTATACAGGGAAGTGACCTCAAGTGGTTACATTTTTTATCGTATGACTATTTGTAGCTTGTTTGTTGAAAGCGGAACACGACCCATAAATAGGCATACGTCATTTTCTATATCATTATCTTCGATACATCAGCACTGGGTTATACTCTTCAAATTCAGATTCGTCACACCTGACTGCTTTCTTGTCACGGGTATCGGCATGGAATGGCGACCTTGTTCGTGCTGGCTATCGTCCATGAGTTTTGATTACATTTTATTACAGTTAAGTGTATTTGTGTTTGTTTAAATACTGCACTGACCTGTACAACTATGATTGTTAGTTTTTTGGGTATCTTACTTTCCTGCATTTGACTAAGTATTACGTTATTAAAGCTGAACACGATTCGTAAAAGAAATGTGTCCGCCATTTTTGTTCCCGAGTCTCGCTACCCATTCGACCCCTATAAATAGGGCAAGAATTAGAGACTGTTCAGTGTAATCAGTCGACATCGGTGTAGACGGATGTATGCTATACAGAACTTGGGAGCGAAAATAATAACGTAATAATATAGTACTTCATCAAATGCAGGAAAGTTAGATACCAAATAAATTTACAATTATAGTTGTATAAGTCAGTGCAGTATATAAACAACACAGATAAACGTAACTGCAATAAAATATAAACAAAGGTAATGCAAGATAACCAGTACGAACACGAGTCGCCATTCCACGCCGATACCTGTGACAATGGACATTTGCGGAATAGCGTACAGCGAACAGCGGACTTCGGACTTCAGACATTTAAAGGCGGACTTCTCTGAGGGAGCGGTTTAAAAAATTAAAATTTATAAATTTATAACAAATCATTTGAAAATGTATAGGCCTCTGATAACTATGAAAAATTTAGACCGAAGGATTTTGAAATTCGTATTTTGATTAGTTTAATTTGAAAGCTTTCAAAGAATTTATTTGTAAACATCGAACTGTCTCGAAATAACTTATATTTTAGTATGCAATTATTAAATTGAAAAGTATCAAATATGAATTACAAACAACAGCAATCTCAGAAAATGAATTTTACAGACGCTATATTGCAACTTCACACTCAATTTGTTTCTAATTTGCAAACTGAAAGTACTACTTCATGTACAAATTTAGGTCATATATTTCTTGCATTATACTCTTCAATTCCCATTTCCTTGGTATAAGTTTTATTTGGAAAATGGATTGAGAAGAAAGCATGAATTTTGTCAAATCTTTTGTTTAAATTTTTACTGTATAAAAACTTATACTAAATTAGCCTATTTTAAATGCAGTAGACAATTTAGAAACCAAGGTTAATGACAATAAATAAAAGCTGCCTCTCAGAGATAAAAAAAATTGAGGTTTTCTGTTAGTTAGTTTTGTTTGTTTATTTTTTCTTCTTTACATTTTGTTGAATATTGAATAAAAGAAATATTAAAAGTACTTAAAGCTTAATGTCTCCAGTTATTTGGTATATAAAATATGTACTGAATAGGCAAGTAGATTTTGAAAATTTGTTTTTTTTTGGGGGGGGGGGGGGGCTACGACTTACCTGAAAAAAATGTTTGATAAACAGAAAAAGGAGAATATTCTAGACTCGAAAATTCCATCGTCAGGGAGGGGAGTTTATGTGCGGAATGGGGGGTGGGTGTAATTTACATCTTCATAAGATAGTTTCACTGCCTATACAAGTGCTACATTAAAGTTTTAGAATTCAGAGAATTTAAAACTATCTATTACAATCTAGATTGTTATAGATAGTTTTAAATTCTCTGAATTCTAAAACTTTAATGTAACAAAAGTACTGTGCCAAAAAGTGTTTGCTTGTGGAAGGGTGGCTTCAACTGGCTTTTTAATGAATTAAATTTTATAAAGCAAAATTAGAATTTGAATTATGATATAAGTCTGTATATAAGCCTTGCTTATTCAAATGGATTGAACCAGGTAACTGATATTGGTATAAATCTGATGAAGCTGATTTTATCAGGAATCCTGCATCATGTTTCCAGCAAAGTCAAATGTACATCACTATTTATTTATTTCAAATTCAATATACATTAGGACACATCCTTTTCTTTTTTTCGGAGGGGGGGGGGTGTTAAAACAGGCATATAGAAAACAATTCTTAATGCAGAAAAATCTTGAAATTCAATTATCAATAATAAAACTTATAAGGTAAAGAATAATTAAATGAAGAAGTAGATAAGAGAGAAGAGGAAAATACATTTTTGACGCGAGTTTCGATTCCAAAGAGACTGACTGAAACATTAAAATAATCCAAGTGTTCCTCATTTCCTATCAATAAATATCACAGAAGTATGTTGTTTTTTATAACCATAATATCAAATGCCATTGCATTATTAATTAAAATACAAATATGATTTATAATTTCTACACTTCGAGATGCTCCCTCTTATTTAAAGTCCGAAGTCTGAAGTCTGATGTCCACTGTACGCTATTTCGCAAATGTCCAATAAAGCAATCAGGTGTAACGAATGCGACGAGTATACCCTTGTATTGATGTATCGTAGGTAAAATCCACATGTGACGTCATTCTTTTGTTTGAGCGCTCCATTACTTATAAGGAATGGAGAGTTGCAAATTACACTAAAAACGGAATTTGTTATGGTCTTATTCTCCTTTCCGTGCCTCTACCAAGGAAAGAACTTAGAAAATTGTAGAGAAGAGGTTTAGAAAATTGTAAAGGTTAGTTTCACATTAGGAAAATTAGAGCACCCATGATGAGAATCGAACCCGATACCCTCACCATAGCAGTCCGATGCTCATTTCACTGAGCTAACGAAGCTGTTGAGAGACATGGGTTTAGATTAACTTCAGTACACTTTTTTTTAGTTTTTCTTTCTATATTATATATAAATAATACTACTAATATGTAAAAGTATTTACAATGTATCATATTAAATATTCTTTATTATGTATTAACGAACAATAAAAACAAGCATTCAGAAAGGCGGATTTTACGCGGGTTAATATACTCGTAGCGCTTCATTCCCCAAAGGTAATAGGATTTGGCCCCTTCGGGGCCTCGGCTCCATTACTTTTAAGGAATGGAGCGCTACTCGTACATTAACCCTTACATAATGCTATCGAAAATGGCGTATGCCTATTTACGATTCGTGTTCAGTTTTTATATTATTGTCGCTTCCGAGTGCCGTATAGCATATGTCCGTCTACAACGGTGTCGATCGACTGATTACACTGAAAAGAGAATCATTTAGATATGCGTTTCAATCAATATGCAATCAACAGGTATTGCGATTCTCCGAACAAAAATGGCGGACACATTCCTTTTACGAATCGTGTTCAGCTTTAAACATTGTATGTCGTCAACCGTGTCGACAAATTGATCACTGCATGTTAGCGTGGCCTTCAATGGCAGTGCCGACAAATTGATTTAAATTGTGGGCATAGCCAGGTATGATATAGGACTGACGACACGCAGGAAAAAAGTGCATTTTGAAGTCAAGATAAAAACGTAAACACATCTTAATGTTTATCATTTTCAAACGGTAAACTGCTTGATAAAATTTGAATAAATTGTTTTATTATCTTATATTCAATACAAATATTGAAAAAACTTTTGAAAATTCAGGACTTCAACGAATGATTCAATGAATAAGCTAAAATAAGTAGGATCACATCAAAATCTACAAAAATTTACAAGAAAACTTATGTAATACAGAGATTTTTTTTTTATTTTATTATATTGCATTCAAAGAATTATCTGAGCTGAAATATAAGAACATGAAATTGATGGAATTACGTCTACAAATAACGAAAATAAAGAAGTATGTTGACAATATATTCACTTATAACAGTACTGAAACCTAGCCAAACTTTAGATTTCATTAGTATATTCAAGGAAGATTTTTAATGTGTAGACATTGTTTCCTCAATACTCAAGCATGCCAATAAAAATGTTGAAACCTTTTGACATATTTATTGCATTCTAAATAAAACTCGTTTTTAACTTCAGCTTATGTTAGGTTATTTTCGGCGAGTACGTAATTTTTTTTTACCAGTAGACTATTTTTACTGAAAGTCACAACACAACCTATTCCACTACACTCCAAGCACTTATTGATAGGAAGCTGTGGTAATCAACAACCTTATCTCATACAAGTCTCTTTTCCGGTCTTGTTTGAAATATATGGAGATAACGAACGGTATACAAGCTCACAAGTCCATTGAACATAGTAAAATATATGGAACGCCTGGACTGTCTTATCATGGCAAAATTAAATTAATGATGTGCATTTATCATTATGTGATGTCCTTTTATCATTATGTAATGTCCTTTTATCATTATGTTATGTCCTTCTATCATTATGTGATGTGCATTTGCCATTACGTGATGTGCATTTGTCTTTATGTGGTGTTCATTTGTCATTATGTGATGTGCTTTTGTCATTATGCGATGTGCTTTTATTATATTGTGGTGTCCTTTTGTCATTACATGATGTGCATTTGTCAATATTATGATGTGCATGTATAATTATGTGGTGTGTATTTATCATTATGTGGTGTGCTTTTGTTGTTATGTGGTGTACTATTATAATAATGTCTTGTACTTACATGTTAGTCATTTTATGGTGTGATTTGGTTGTTTTGGAATGTGCTTTTGGCATTATTTGATGTGCTTTGATAATTACGTATAGTGTGATTTCTTTTCGCATACTTCCATCGATACATGTTTTTCATTTGATAAAAACATGGAGTTTATTTTAGAAAAACTTGGATTGGGATCTTTATTCCAAAGATTTCAAGAAGAAAAGATCACACCTGATCTTGTATCAAAACTTTCAAAAGCTGACATGCAGTATTTAGGAGTTGTTGAGAGATCAGACATGATGAAATTACGAATAGAATGTATTCACTTTGGAAGCAATAGACCGGTTGAAACTGAAAGAAATTCAGATTTCGTAATACCAGAGGATGTGCTGGACTTTCTGTTTGAGTCCAAGTTCAAAATTAAGGAAATTTCCCGAATTTTAAACGTGTCTGAAAGTACAATTTATAGAAGGATGAGGCAATGTAATCTTTCTGTAAGAAAATATGATGGTATAGTAGATAATGAGTTGGACCAGAAAGTTTCTGATATTGTGAGGGAGTTCCCCAAATGTGGAGAAACAATGGTCAGAGAAATTCTCCGACATAGAGATGTTCAGGTGAGAGAATATCCCCTTCCTTAAATAACAAATTAATTTATTTTTATTCAAATGTAAAATAATAATAATAATAAAATTAAATTTCATGTTTGTTTGATCTGGACTAAAAATTGATTCATACTATATTCAATCATGCATATTAGAGTAAAATTTCTGTCTTGTTTGGATGTAAGTATGCAAATTGATGTTGCATCTGCTGCAGAAAAAAGATAACCCTCTTTAAACGGGTTATAATTTTTTGAAATTAAGCTGCATACAACATTAATGCCCATACTACTAAACAAAAATTGTTTGAATTTAAATATTTACAAACAATTTAATTTCACATGAAACACGTCATTTGATCGGATAAAAGATTTTATCCATTTTGTATAACATAACTTGCCTACATCACAGTTAACGTCAAAAAACGTATTACTCATATACTTATATTTCATATTAACTTTATTATACCCCCCGCTTGAAAAGCGGGAGGGTATATAGTAATCGTTAATTCCGTCCGTCCGTCCGTCCGTCCGTCTGTCTGTCTGTCCGTCCGTCTGTTACGCTTTGGGGTACCCATCTCTTATCCGCAACTCCTCTCATACCACTGAATGAAATTTGATGAAACTTTCACAGAATCTTTATTACATATTGCCATTGTGCACCTCCTATTTTACTTTTTGATCTGACACATATTTTGGGTTTCCCGGCCACAGGAAAACTTGGACTTTTTCACCAGTTATAACCATATGGGAGGCGGGGGGTATCATTTAGTGAGCTCATCGCTCACAGTACCTCTAGTATTGTCTTTGAAACAGGTAACGAGAGCAAGACTGCGCGAGAGTTTACATAGAACAAATGGATATAATATAACAGAAAGGCTAAAAAGAAGATTACAGAGAAGAGTTTACAATGTTGAAGGTGTCAATCACTTATGGCATATAGATACCAACCACAAACTGATCAGATGGAATTTTATAATCGTTGGTGGTATCGATGGCTTCAGTAGATTTGTAACATTTCTTAATTGTAGGGACAACAATAAGTCTGAAACAATTTTCAGTTGCTTTCAATATGCTATTCAAAGATATGGTTTGCCTCTAAGAGTTCGCTCTGATAAAGGACTTGAGAACAAATCTGTTGCTGAATATATGGTCAGAACTCGAGGACCAAATAGAGGGAGCATGATCACCGGAAAAAGTGTCCACAACCAGCGAATAGAGAGGCTGTGGAGGGATGTATATGAAGGAGTCCTATGCTATCATTATGAACTTTTTTATCATATGGAAGACATACAAGTGCTGGATATTTTAAATGAAAAACATATGTTTTGTTTACACTATGTGTACCTGAAAAAGATAGAGGAAAAGCTTCAAATATGGAAAGAAGCATGGTCTAACCATAGACTGAGGACAGTGAAGACCTCGCCATTACAGTTGTTTGCAGCCGGAATTATCAATAATCCAATTGACATATCAAATTCAGATTGGGAACAGTATGGCATTGATAATACCGATTTCCTAGATCTTAACAATGTAAATCCGAGACCCATGTTTGATCCACCTGCATATGAAGTAGCAAATGGCACTCTGCAAGAATTGCAACAACATTGTCCATATGACTGGCATTCTGCTAACTATGGAATTGATATTTTCCAACAGGCAGTGGAAATTGTAGAAAGAAACAACAGATTTGCCGTGTGATATAAATAACTTGCAATTTGTACTAATTCACTTCAATACAAACATTCCTTTTATTTCTAATCTATTTAGACCATCCACTAGAAATGAAAGGTCATAAAGCAAAGCAAACTGAGTCTACTGCACTTTTCATGGTGGTATACTGCACTAGGACACACTCTGAGGACTAAGATTCATATTCCAAAAAGTTAATGATGCTACCAGTACTTGCTATCAGTATGTATGGCACGCCAAATTCACAAAAATGGGCTAATCATAGTTTCACAGTCGATAAACTAGGTTTATCGGTTGTAAACTATAGTTTACGGACTGTAAACTATAGTTAACAACGTTAATCTATATTTTACATCCGTTAACCATAGTTAACACGATAATCTATGTTTCACAACCGTAAACTATACTTAACACTGAAAACAATCATTTGCGATTGCAAAACATAGATTATCTGATAAATACAGTTTCACGATTTGTAAACGATAGTTTACAAACCGTTAACTATAGTTAACAATCTGATAAATATAGTTTCACGATTTGTGAAACTATGATTAACAACTCTTAACTATAGCTTACGATTGTAAACTATAGTTTACAAATGTGAATCTATGTTTATCAACAAAATCTATTGTTAACGCTTATTACAGGCAGACAAACTTAGATTATCATTCGTAAACTATGGTTAACAACGTTAAATATAGTTTTACAGATGAAAACTATACTTAACGAATCGTTAACAATAGTTTACGGTTTGTAAACTATAGTTTACAGTTGATAAACCTAGTTTATCAAATGTGAAATTAGGTTTATCTCATTTTTGTGAATTTGGCGTGCCATAAGTATGTGCAAAAAATTAAAATATTTTTAAAATATTGCTTTTTATATTCCTTTATCCACCCTCCACAAATACAATGCAACCTTTCATTGAACTTGGCCGAGTGTTCATAAGTGCTTGAACTGGTTCCTTGATCAACTATGATGATTTCGAAGAGACAACAACAACAGCAAAAAAGAAATACTGTTTATTAAAAAGTGACATACAAAATCACAAAGTAATGGTTCATATAAAAAGTTTTCATTGAAAACAAGAAGTCCAAGGGCCATATTACCTATTAAAGCAAGAATATTTTTCTTGAAAGAGTCATGATAACCTTTTTTATCCTTCTTAATACTTGTTTGTTTCAACATATATTTTATTTCATAACATGCCTCTCATTTTACAGGAAAATATCTATATATTTCAACTTAACTAATGGCTTCTCTCTGGCTCCTATAGAAAATATACAATTTTTCTGTAAATTCTAAGGTTGATTTCCTTTTACTGGATTTAAACAATTAAATTATCTCACAAACTATTGCATCTTATTCAGTTTTTTCTCATTTCTATCAACACAAAAATGACTCCTCTAGCTGTCAGCAGGGACTAGGGTTCCCATGGGATTTTGAAAGAATTACCTGGATATAAGTAATCGACTATGGTCCCACTATTGGTTAGGGGTCACGATTGGAGCAATTTATCAAATAATGTAAATTAAGCTTTATTATAACTATTGGCATTTCTGGTGAAAAATGGATTTTATGAAGATTTTACAAGGCATCCTATTTACAGTTTTTTGGTTATCTTCTTTTTGAAAATGGTGTGTCCCTTTATTAAGTTTATATGAATTTATGTCACCCATCAGCTTTTTAGAAAAGTTCAGTCTGAAATTACTTCAAAACAATTTATTACAATTGAATTTTTCCTACACTTTTAAAATACACAATGTAAATCGTTTGTAAATGTAAATGTCAATTGAAAAAATGCTCCAAGATTTATAAGGAACCAAGATTTATAAGGGGTTATTTCTTGTGGTGGAAAGAAATTTAGAAAATTCTGCAAATCTACACATTTATTAAATTCAATAATCTTTTATTAGAATATTTTCTGCTATGAAATGCTAGGATTAATAAGTATATGTCTCAATTTTTAATTTTAGAACAACCTTTTACACCTTTGCAAAAAAATAAAGATATATTATATTAATGAAATCAAGATAAAGTTAACAGATTATTGCCTAAAAACCCCATATTTTGACCAATACTTCAAAATTTTCATTAATGACCCCAACTTTCTCTTTCATTATTTAAACTATTTGACCAATCAGCACTTTCACATAAGTTTCAGCTTTTCTGGCCCATTGGTTATTTAGAAGACTTTTTAATGACCCCACCCTATTTTTGTCTTTTCTTAATTATCTCCCCCTGTGAGTGGACTTGGCTCTTCATTTTAACAATTGTAACTTCCCTTCACCCAAGGATGCTTTGTAATAAGTTTGGTTAAAATTGGCCAAGTGGTTCTTGAGAAGAAATTAAAAATGTGAAAAGTTTACAGACGGACAGACAGCTAGACAGACGGATGGACAAAATGTGATCAGAAAAGCTCACTTGAGGGCTAAAGTGAGCTAAAAATTTATGGATAGACAGTCAAACTGACAAAATCAAGACATTAAGGTCAGGATTTAGTAAATAACTTGACAAATTTTTTGTTCTAGATCCATTGTGACATCATAATCAATTTCAACTTTTTCCCCATACTTTACGGCTTTAGCAGAATTCAATTATGTAGAAAATAAGGTATTTTCATGGCATTATTACTTCGAAATCGTATGAAAGGTAATCCCGATACCTATATAAAATTTGACATATCTCCCATATTCATGACCGTTTTTCTTAATTTTTCATTGAAAATGACTGTTTAAAATATGGTATTTCTTATTGTTTACCTACAAATAATAACCCAAAACACCTTTTTTATCCAGGCTAAAGTTATAAGGTATCATTATAAATGGATTTTTTTCTCAAATATTAAAAATCTGAGGGCATCTTTCATTTACTAGACAGTGATCTGAAGGTAGATTTGCAAAGCTTTTTTAATCATTGTAAACCAAAGTATGTATTGCAAAACGCAAAGTCAAAAAAGTGGAACATTGCTTCATCTGTTGGCATATCATGAATTGGAATTGTTAACTGCATTTTGTTAATGCAAGTATTTCCTGTTGGCAGGAATGATTCTCTTTCAATGAATTCAATTGTTGGTTGCATTGTGTAACCTAGAGGTGGTTCCTCTTCACATCCCGTGCAAAATTGAAGAATTCTTGCAAGGGTTACCTCACCACGTCTACCACCTGAAATGCAAAAAAAAAATCTTGATTGAATTATAGTTTTAAATTATGTACTTAATTTCAATTCCTAGTAGAAATCTATGAATATTCTGAAAAGGACTGCACAAGACAATGAGTTTAAGAAACACTACCATACAACAATGATGACTATAGACATGTGCATGAAAAGCTTACTTGAGTCTACAGCTCAGCTATCTTAAAAAGGTTAAAATTGTGAAAATTACTTTCAGAACAAGAGATGTTTGTAAAACACTTATGCCCCCCTCCCCCCACAAACTGGAATTTTTCAAAGTCCAAAAGAGCATAACTCTATCAAAAATGGTGTGATCATACCCAAAACAGAACTTGACCTAGATATTCATCTGACTAATCTGTATACTAAATTCCATTTCAATATGTGCAACCTCTCCAAAGAAAATGAACGGAAACTGCAAATAATTTGAATATTTCTAAGTCCAAGGGGCATAACTCTGTCAATTATGGTGCGATCGTACCCAAAACATAACTTGACCTAGATATTCATCTGACTAATCTGTATACTAAATTCCATTTCAATATGTGCAACCTCTCCAAAGAAAATGAACGGAAACTGCAAATAATTGGAATTTTTCTAAGTCCAAGGGGCATAACTTTGTCAATTACGGTGCAATCGTACCCAAAACAGAACTTGACCTAGATATTTATCTGATATACCTGTATAGCAAATTTCATTTCAGTATGTGCAACGGTTATGAAGAAAATGAACGGAAACTAAATGGACCGAAAGACTGACAGACAGCAGCAAAGCAATATGCCCTCCCTTCCATGAAGGGGGGGCATAATTAATTAATTTAACTTATTATTTAAAAAGTGCATTAACTCCTAAGAGTAAATTCTGTAATTTGATTAATGATTACACAGAGCATGTCACACTTATCATTCACTACTGTAGATCACTAAATTTTTGTGACACCTTATGTTTGTGAGATAATCATTGATTCTTGAGTTGCAAAACAAAATTTTCACAAATTGGGGTTTTTGTTCTATATAATCCTAAGGAATACTATTAGATGCGAGAATTAAAATTTCTTGAGAACACTGTCTTGCGTAATAAAGATAAAAAAGAAGCCCATGGGCGCATACATCTGTAATGAATAGTTGCTAAGAAAACTGCGACGAAAAATTTGTAATGTATGAAATAGACAAATGCCCACTGCCCAGATAAACAGGAAGTTGACATCAGATTTGAACAAAATGAATCCCACCATATTATGGCATGCCTCAAAGAAGATTGTGTTAAAATTTCAAGCATCTGTGATGAGTAGTTGACAGACACACAACGATAAAACAGTATACCCCCTCTCCTGTGGAGCAGGGGTAAAATTAAGGGCAAAGAAATCCCTGTTCATACATCTTATTACCTGTAGATTTAACAACTTGTATTTTGCACTTACTTGCAGCCTCTCTCAGATATTTCACAAACTTCGCATAAATTTTTCCTTCTTTTTGTCTGCGATTACTTCCCTCTGGAGAAAACTGTGGCTTGAGGGTGTTTGTAAGCATCTTCAATGTAATTTTCAGTCCATCACGAGGTGTGAAAAGATGAATGAGTGTTGGAAGATGACAAGCCAGCTGTACAAAATAAGTGACAGTGTAATGACAACCTGACAAAGGATTCAAAATGTACATGCAAATACTTCTATTTATTACACACTTAGTAATACTGTAAATCACTTTTTATTCGCAGGAACTTTATTTTCGCGGTGGGCATTTTCTTAGAAGTATAATATTCACCTCGCCCTTCAGGCTCGGTGAATATTGTACTCCTCAGATGGCTAAATCATTGTATTGACCTCAAAAACAACAATACAAGTACACTGATATTACCTCGTATAAACCTAATGCATTCAGTCCTTTTCGTAAATCCTGCACAAAAGATCTTGGTGAAGAATTGTTAAACACCTCCTCGACTAAACTGGCTGATAGGATTCTTGGCAAAGGTCCATTTTGGAGTATACTTAAAGCTACAACATGCATCCATATACACCTGTTAATTTTTCCAATCTACTATCAAGCTGAATATAATGTCAGAAGCATTTATAATTTTAAACAATTAATGATCACAAAAAATTAAATTAAGATATGTGTTCTCTTACCAAATATCTTTCCAATTATTTCATAATTGTTGGAATACTCCCGAACAGGATCAAAGTATTTCTCTTGTATCTGCCTCAATACCAATGAAAAAAATTCTCTACGTGGTCCACCAAGGTCAACCGCATTCTGTAAACAATTAAGATCATTAACATGTGGAGTTTCTTGTTATTATTTTTTACTTCTTTGTTTGAATACATTACACAGGTCCTGTTACACACAAGTGTTAAATGTATAAAATGTAGTCTGTACATGTTAAATCTAGAATAAAATTTGCTAGTTTTTTTTTTGTTGTAAAAATCGATCAGATGCCAATCAAGCTAGTCAAATGCTAAGTGGAATACCGATCCTGATCAGAATAAAAATTAAAACAATTTTTTTTTAATTCAAAGAGGGGAAAACAATTTTGGGGAGGAGGGATTTGAGAAATTAATTTTTATTATGGTCTGAATTTTTAATAAATAATGGGCATTCTGAGAAGTTCATACAAGAACAGCCAATTGAGATTTCATATTAAAATAGTTATCCATTAATAAGAATAACAATATTATCTTACTTCTTCATAAAATTGGACTTCCAAAGTGTTCTAAGATCCTCTATTTCTTTAATCTCATTAAATGCTGTGTCCAATATGTTCTCTCTATCAACTAATATAAAATTGGTGTCTCCCTCTATAGTATTACTTTCCGTCTCTAATTCCAGTTTTCTTCCCTTGACAATTTGACCCTGTGTAATCTTTAGAATTTCTACTGGATCACTAATATTCTTTTCTGAGCAAAGTTTGATGATATTGGGAATGATTTCTCTTTTCCATGAATCTGGTGATTGTGACGAAGATTCTGTCCTGGCCTCTGACAAAAGGGGTGCCCCATTCTCTGATGTTCTTGAAGTTCCCTCAAAGTTTGAATCAGCTGATTGTGACAAAGATTCTAGATCTGCTCTGGCCTCTGACAAAAGGAGTATGCTATCCTGGGAGGTTCCTGAAGTTCCTGTGATATTTTCTGCTGTTGGTGCAAATAAACGGACTGGGGGGACTGTCTCAGCAAACGATACAGAATTAGGTTCTTGGGTAGTATTACCTGAAGCAGTATATGTAGGTATTTCATTGTAAATGACAATTTCAGGGTCAGGAAGATCATCTGAAAATTGATTATCATTGGGAGAGGAGCTGTCTACCACAATATTAAAAATCTGACCTGAACTTAGTTCCTTCTCACAGACACAATCCTCAATATGACTTCTGAGTTTATCGATTGGTATTACTTTTTCACAGTGACAACATTTTTCTGTTAAGGTAGCATCTTCATTTAATGTAGAGTTTTCCACTTCAAGAGACAATGACCTTTGAATCGGTCGGATGTAAATTTTACTTTGAACTCCCACAAAGGACTTCAGAACTTCTGGGGTTCTTCTGGAAGAAATTACTTCTAGGTTTCTACAATTGCTTATACATCTCATAAGTTCAAACCCGCCGCAATCATTCAACTTATTGAAGCCATCTTGAATTAGTTTGTGTTGAAAAAGTTCTTCTGTGTCATCCGTGTAGAACTGGATCTTTTTGGGTCCAAGTCCTGCTTTTAGAAGGGCAAGCTTTTCTTCCCTGTTTGGAACTTTATTGGCATCTGTCTCACTAAGACAAACGAATTCACAGGTCCAGGTTCTCTTTTTCTTCTGCTTTCTAATTCTTCCGCCTGTTCCTCTCAATGGTCTGAATAAAGCTTGTATTTCGTTGTTTGGAGATGGAAGTGATACTGTAAAAAGCATTTGTACAATATAATTCATATCTTTTCAAAATTTCAACTATTTTAAATAAATTATTCTTATTTACTACAAAATAATTTGTTTATATCAATGCAAAAAAAGATTTTTATAAGCAATTAAACATATTGTGATACATATCGTATCGTGGCTAAATTATCGTGATACGTATCGATATAGAAAAGTTGTATTGTCCCAGCCCTAATAAGGAATCACTGTCTTCTATGTAGAGTGTGCCAGGGACCTGCATCAACAATAGTTAGAAATATGGGATAATTTATTCATAACAGGCTATGTTTCTTACTATCATTGATGCCCTGGCATACTCAACTAAGTAGACAAAGATTCCTTACATATATAGGTCCCTGGTACCCTACAAATTCAAGGTAGAAAAAAATTAACTAATTTAATTTATATTCAGGAGTTTGCATTTTGTTTTTCATAAAGAAATTGTATTAAGTCTCCATGTAGCCTAGTGTTGTTAGTTTTAACACATTATTTGTTGTAAAATGAGTTGTTACTTTGAGACAATCTAAATAAAATTAGATGTTAGATCCGCTCGCATACCCACTACACTAACATCTAACAACATTCCATTCACGTCAGAGTTCAAATTCTATCAACCAGTCAAATCGTTGCTGGCAAAATCATCATAATTATATTTGTTGAAGTGAGTAGGTCTAGATCCATTCCGAATTTGACCTCTGACGTGACCCCTTATGGGATGTTGTTAGATGTTAGTGTAGCAAGTATGCGATCAGATCCAACATCTAATTTTAATTAGATTGACTTTGACACCACCCCCTTCTCCATCTACTGTAGTGTAGGTACATGTATAATCAACTGGTCATCACTGACATACTTCAAGTATTCATTATAAAATTAATCTGATTCATACAAGTTGCCTTATGGCGATGTTCACATCATTTCATAGAAATTTAATTTTTTGTCAAAATCGTGTGCACGTAGGGGAAAAAAATTAGGCCCATATCGAGCCATTTTTTTCTTTAAAATGTCTAAAGCCAGCATTTTTTTTAGTTTTAGGTTTACGAACATTATAGTGAAAAAGAAAAAACATAAATTATGTTCTAGATAAATTATCTACTTTTGTACATTCATATTTGCTTCTTTTTGATGCTCTCCTAACAGTCTCCTTGCCAAATACAGATTTTTTAAAAAAAATCTTCTTTTTTTTAACCTTTCATTATACCTGTGTATCTTCATTTTTTTTTAATGTGTTAGGTGAATGCGTAGAAATTGTTCTAAAATATACTTGAGACCTAAATTAATAATTTTTATCTTGTGGGGAGAATGTTTTTTCAGTTAAGTGTAAAATAATTTTTCTGGCTGCCACATTCCAAACGATACTACAGTACATGCCTGTATATATTTGAAATACTTGTTTTTTAATACACGAAACATTTCATTTCTTTAAGCTATTGTATATTTCCTACTAAAATAGACTTAACTTCTCCCATAGTTTTATTCATTACATCCGATGCATAAGCAATCGTTTTCTAAAGAATGATGCCTAAACTGTAAGCTATAAATGATACCTAAACAATTTCTTTGGCAATAGCTACCATGGGCAGTTTTAAACATGTGGAAGGAAACAAATTACACACTACACAGGTCCAGTGCAATCACTAGATTTAGCTACGTAGGTAGAATTACCTACGTAGCTTTATTTAGCTATTTCAAGGTAAATTTTCGAAAGTTTTCTTTTAATTAAAAAGAGACAAAGAGTCGCAATTAAATTACTATTGATATTTATACTAGGGAGGCTTAAAAAAACAATCCAAAGCAGAGATAGTTTATACATTGCTGCATTTGGACAATTTAGAGCAAAACATGTAATCTAATTCCATTGCTTGGTTAACTGTCCTATCTATTTGGCGCGTTGAGGTATGACTGAGTATGATTACTGCACATTGTACTGAATAATTACCAACCTATTATCGTGTTAACCGGAACTGGACTTCTTTGTCATTTTATTCAAGGAGTAACTGTTCTAACTGTCATACATAGCCCCAAAACTTTCAGAACTTTGATAGCAATTGCTCAGAAAAAGACATTTTTCCAAGAGGGATTTTTTTCATGAGTTGTTTTCAGATGAGTTCAAAGTTGAAAATGATCACTGTATCAAAATAATATTTTCTGCAGACCCTGAGAGAAATGCTTTTTAAATAGAAATAAATCAGTTTGGTAGCTAAATAAAGCTACCTTAGGTAGGTAAATAAAGCTATGTAGGTAAATCAAGCTACGTAGCTAAATTTAGTGATTGTGCCAGACCTGTTACAGTCAGATAGATAATTTTGAATACGAATACATGATTATCTTACCAATGGCATTCATTTAGATAAACTTTTACACTAAACCAAGTTATGATGCTCCTATGGACTTCGCAGATCTATCTTATTTACCCGCCATCTTAAAACCGGAAGTACGAGCTCGTAAATTTGAAATCTCCATCCCGACTCAAATTTGACATTGGAAAGAAGAAATTCTGTTTTTCTCAAATTCAATTTTTCTCTGAAATTTCAAAAACTTAAAAAAAAAAATTGCTGGCCTAAACTATGTATTAATCTAACATTATGCGTCTCTCATTTATGTGTTTGCAACTTACCTCGTCTGAGCTCCTCTCGAAACCGAATTCAGTCACCTATTGTTGATATTCCTAGTTTGCACAAATCTGCATCACTGAGACTTTTACAAATGTTAATATTATTAACATTTGCTTCTAAAAAATTGTTAACACTACTGGACGAAAAAAGTGCTGAGAATCCCAAATTTTACTGATAAAGTTTGATAATTACTGATACTGTGCTGTTGTTGCTGATAAATACTGATATTTACTGTTATTATTACTGTTGTTGCTGATATTTTTTATTGTTTCTGATAAATACTGATAATTACTGTTGACTTTTACTGTTGAGTCTGATAAATACTGATAAATACTGTTGAGGTACTGTCGTTGCTGAGAATTGCTGATAATTACTGTTGAGGTACTGTCGATGCTGAGATTTACTGATAATTACTGTGGTCATTGTTTTTAACCTGGTAATTGGTTTAAAGTAAAACAGAGGGCTATAAAAACCTTCAATAATTACTTTCTTTTACTTGAATTATCATGACAAAATTTTCATATTTCTTTAAATGTTCTGCTTGTGACAAAATTACATGACTGTATGTATGTATGCTGATCTCAATTTCTACTATTACCTTTGTGAAAATTTTGACAATAATCAAATGAATTATTAATAGAATGAATAATTATTTAGAAATAGAATGAATAAAAAAAAAATAACCGAAGAAAAAAATTAAATTTTACTTTTGCATAAGATCTTCTTGAAAAATAAACTGTAAATAAAAAGAAAATTATGCTGTCTTAAAAAAGATCCATCGCCGCCTTTCCCGACTCCAAGAAAATTATGTAGGGAGATCGGTGATCTTTTTTTCAATAATAAGGAAAAAGTTCTTAATGGATAGAAAAAAAAAATGGGATAAAAAAAAGTTTCCTTCAGGTTCGAAAAGTTGGATTTGTTCCGTTTTCACTAGGTCAACTGGTTTTGGACAACATTTTGTTTTTGAAGGCCTTTTTTCTCGAAAACAATTTAATTTATCTTGTTAAATGTTAAGTTTTCTGGTCTCTTTTTTTGTCGAAATACTTGAAAATTTGCTCGAAAATTAGAAATTTTATCCCTTTTAAAAAGTAACTAAGAGGTGAAAACAGGTTTGAATATGTTCAATCTGTGGGCACTGATTTTAATTAATAATTTATTTATCTATTCATTTATTTCAATGTTATGTAGACGTTTGTAGATCATCCAGGAATTAAACTTCTCCACATGTACATATGTACAAGTACACACTGTATGCATGTCCAACCGGCAAATGGGGCGAGCTGATTAAAAATTAGAGGTTAAGAATCCCTAGTGCAAAGGTACATGTGTTTAGTTTGTCTCTTAAAATTTAAATACAAAATCATTTTTTATTTAATCAGTTTTGAAATCTCATTAATTTTTTTTTTTATTTGATTTTATGGAATGGGAAATAAGAACTTAAATGAGACTTAATTTAATATGTTACTATTAGTATATGATCAAATTGATCGATTTTAATTTGCATGGTAAAAAGTTGAAAGGAAAACACCTGTAAATTGATTTCAATTGATCAGAAATCGGTGATCGACCTGTGATTTGGCTGTATTGTGTACATGTCTTCAGCCCCGGGGTAGAACGGGGTACAACTTGTATATTCCATGCAAATTGTAGTGGTCAGCGTAACAATGGGCACTAATTACCTATTGTTCTTCGTCTGCGGCTACCGGTGTTATCAATAAACAAACTACCTACACTGTACATGTACTCGCTACTTTGGAACAATCTTAAAGTTTACGGTCGCACGAAAAAAAAAATCCGTAATATTGAATTTGATGACGAATAAAATTGATAGAAAAAATATTTAGAATAGAACACTTTGGTACTATAATAAAAAAAAAAAAAGATATATACATGTACATCATGTACGTTGTACAGACTTATTTTAATTATTAATTCAATTCTCAAAGATCTATCTTTCTTCAGTATTTAATTTCATTTTTTCGTTTTTTAAATTACGCATATTTCTTCAATCAATCAATCATTTATTTGAATCTTTTTACCATTTTACATTAGTATACATAGACCATAAAAACATAAAATGTAGGTGAGTTTATACATAACAGTAGGTCCAAAAGGCATGCGTGAATAAGAAACTAAACAAAAAAATTTTGTAGGTTGCTATAAATGCGAAGTAAGGGAATTTAGGCCGGGGAGTATATTTTGTTTATCAGAAAAAAGAATATCCCGGGGGAGGTGGTCACATGTATTTTCAATTCTGAATCTCTGCTAACGATGGTTTGGGACCCGTCCGGTAAATATGTAGACGAGAAATTGACTTCAATTTTTAATTAAAAAAAAGTGTGCAAAATATACAATCATGTAGATATAAAGAGAAATATTGTTTAGTGAAGCACTTTTTTGAAATAATATTAGCATTAATTGTACACAATTCAGATGCAGGGAAACTCAACTTCGCTTTATCCGAGAAAAAAAACCTTAAATGTATGGATTTTGAATGTCGACGTTGTGTATCGCAATCATGAATAAATTTTATGATTACTTCAGCTCTGAATTTTGTATGGTTCATTCATGCATAATTATAAAAAAATTCGATAAGTATAATATCATAACTTGCATGACTTTTAAAACACACAACTAAAGAACAGACCTTGCCCTATCGGCTATCACTTAATTGTAAACAGTATTTCACCCCCTCCTTTTTGTGCTACAATCAAGTAAAATCATATGAATAAACACCAAGTCTGCACTGTTCGTTTATACAAAGGTCTCGGACAAAAATGGAATTTAAAAAAGAATTATAATCTCTGCACAAAATTCTAATTTTACAAAAACGCAAGCCGTAACGATATCCCTATGGCAGAATGTACTAATAATTGACCCGATTCTAAAACGAAAGTAGAACTTTTACACGTGGTTGACACGTATGTTCCAGAACAACAAGCACAAAGTGTGCATTAATGGAAAAAGTTAATTCAAGTTATGATTTATTTTATTTTGTTTTTTAACTGACTGACCGCATATAACATGTTTAAGGAGTGGCGCATAATATTAGAAGCCATATGCCCATAGACTTAAAACTGTATAGATCTACAATGAAAAAAGAATAGGCCTAAAGAAAGACATGTATATATTTCATTGACTGAAAATCACACTGCATAAGATTTATGTCATGTAGTGTACAATACTTAAGCCTTAACAAATAATTTAAAAGAGAGAGAGAGAGAGAAAGCTAGAAAGCGACACAATGATATAAAATTCGCAGGGAGGACATCGGAGAACTAGAGCGCGCTGTCTACATAATATATAAAAAAATAATTATATAAAGATGCTTCAATTTAATTATTTAACCCTGTCACATTCTTCTATAAAATAACAAAGTGTACGCTTAAGACTAGATTTTATGACAAATATTTGATACTGTCTTGTTAAAATGAGAGCTTAATTTAAAAGTAAATGGAAAGGGGGGGTGTTTTCAACTTAATGTGCTCATGCATTTTCAGTTCTCCATACGGTAAAATAAATTGATATTTACAACCATTGACTGTATTGAAGTATTAAAGATACCCACAAAAAGCTTCTGATGACAGTACACAGACATGTGAGAAAAAATATGAGATGAAATTTTTTTAACCTTGAACAAATATTAAACTTTTTAAGAAAAGTACTTGGGAAGAAAAACCGCTGCAAATACAATAGAATAATTTTCCTCAGATAATGTCATCTACGTGTAAGGAGAAATTTAAAGAAAAAACATAAACATTTATGAAAGCTTATGTTAACATTATGGCCTAAAAATAATTAAAATGAAATTAATAGCTGAAAACTGAAAACAAATTAATAAAACGTGACTTTTTTTATTTAGAATAATTTATTTTGTAATTGACTGTAATGAATTTGTTAAAATACTTAAAAAAAAAAAAAGAAATAATCATTTCTCAGGCTATTTTAATCCATTCCCAGGTTAAAAACAATGACCACAGTGATTATCAGTAAATCTCAGCATCGACAGTACCTCAACAGTAATTATCAGTAATTCTCAGCAGCGACAGTACCTCAACAGTATTTATCAGCATTTATCAGACTCCACAGTAAAAGACGACAGTAATTATCAGTATTTATCAGCAACAGCTAAAATTATCAGCAACAACAGTAATAATAACAGTAAACATCAGTATTTATCAGCAAGAACAGCACCGTATCAGTAATTATCAAACATTATCAGTAAAATTTGGGATTCTCAGCACTTTTTTCGTCCAGTAGTGTAACTAGATTTGAAAGCCCTATGTTTTTCAATACGTTGTTCACCACGTTCACTTCGTCCATGTCCATTGTTCTCGTGTGGCGGCTGACGCGGGAAAGATAACGTAATATTTTGACCATCATCATAAAGACGTTTGCACATCACGAAAAGACGATTGCACCGCGCGTAAATGGTTTTGTACATGCCGTAATGATTATTGAATGAACATGATATAAAAATATGTGTGCATTACATCAAGACTAAAGCACACCAAGACATAATAAAAGCACGTCATAATATAATATTAAAGGGAACATTTCATACCGAAAAAAGCACAACGTGAAAATGTAGATACACATCAAATAAAAATAATTGTACATCACATGAAGACAAATGCACAACACGTAATGAAAAATGCACATCACATAAAGACAAATGCACATCACATAAAGACAAATGCACATCACATAAAGACAAATGAACACCACATAAAGACAAATGCACATCACGTAATGACAAATGCACATCACGTAATGACAAATGCACATAACGTAATGATAAAAGGACATAATATAATGATAAAACCACTTAATGCAATGAAAAAAGGACATTACATAATGATAAAAGGACATCACATAATGATAAATGCACATCATTAATTTAATTTCGCCATGATAAGACAGTCCAGGCGTTCCATAAAAATAGGATAAACATCAAACGTGGGATCAAAAGTCAGGCCCGCCGTATGTTCCTTATCATGATCGGGAAATAACAGAAATATATGTTCACATTTCAGTGCGTTCATAATGGCCTAACAATTAGTATGAAAAATGTCAGTCCTCATTTGTCTTAAACATATATTACATTTTATGACCAGGTCATAGTTTTGACAATTAACAGAACTTACGAAATGATGAATTTATACAATACTGTTGATATTCTTCTTTTAGCACAGGTCAGAAATATACATCCTCGCAAAAATGTTTGCCTATATATTGATTCAGTTATTTGTCTATATATTGATTCAGTTATTTGTCTAAATGTATAAGTTATCCCAGAATTATCATCCCCACAACAGAGCAAAAATTTGCTTATTCGTGAAAACTGACCTTTTCGAATTAATTTGTCAATTACACAGCACTAACCATTGTTCACGTGACTTATTATAAAAATGAAATATCACAGCTAAGCAAGGATTCAATGATTTTTTGAATGTGTACAATTCTAATGTGTGATAAAAATCAAATAAAACACCAAAAACAAATATCAATAATTTCATTTGAGTTGTAACACGTCATTTGACTGGATAAAAGAATTAATGCATACATATATCGCATAGAAAAAGTTTCCTAGAAAACACTGAGTTACGCTCAATTCGAGGCCATTTTGGAGAAAAAAATTTAATTGTTAACACTGGAATTAAATCTTATGGAATGAAGCTTTATTATATACGATATAATCTAACTTGGTGTAATGAACGTTTTTTAGAAACCGCTTTGTTGGTTACAAATGATTTATCAGAGCATTTTAAAAACATAGAAATAAGATGTAACTGATCATGATATAGACTACCAAGTTGTGTTATATGCATCTAAACAGATGTCGATTCGCAGTTATATGAAATGTGATCAAAATAATCGATATGACATTGAAGATGCATTTCATTTTTTTGTCCAGTTTTTTATGATTTAAGAGTTAATTTTTTTTTCGGTACATCTAGTGTCTTTATATTAATTTAAATGAAACATATGTAGATGACAGACAGTATTCAAGATCAATAATCCAGAAAACAATACAAAACAGGAGCGGAGCAAACATGGATCTCCAAAACATCAGAGGTGGGATCAGGTGCCACGGAGGAGTGAGCCGACCGGTCAAACCCGCCGTGTGCTCCTTGTCATGATCGAGGAATACCGGAAAATCTGTCGTCAATTCAGTGTTTAAATAATGGACTTAGTCTAACAATTAGTATTAAAATTGTAAGTCAGCATTTGATCTAATGACAAATTGTATTTGCTGATAAGGTCATTATATCGACCAAAGAACTTACGAAATATGACTTAAAACTAGACTGCTGATATTCTTATTTCATTTACTTGTTTGTCAATGATTTTCCTCGTTTTAGATAATGTTCAAACGAAAAGCATACTCTTGCGTATCGAATCAACTGAGATATATACACTCCGTATACAGGTGATGAAGGTATATATTGATGCATTAGTAAGGGAAGTTAACAATTGCAAAATTAAAGTCATTACATTTATCATAAAACTTGGTTGTTAGATACTCATTAGTGTCTTTTTTCAAGTAAAATATACAACTATTATCATATTTGTCAGACTCTTTCGTTTCTTTGAGCTCAAACTCACCAGGATACACGTTTATCGAATCAACATAAGAATGTAATTGCCATTGTAAAAAGACAATATGTCATCGGTATATCTAAATGTTTAGATGAAGGTCACAGAATTTTTTTTCTTCTTCTCATGCATAAGATTTTCGACAAATTACTTATTATACATGTTATTCAGGGAAATGTAAAAAATCATGATAATAAATTGGGATGATGATGTTAGAACAATTTGCTTAATAATAGAATGTAAATATCACATTTTTGTAAGTGTATAGTATGTCATTGTCTTACGCATGTAAATGAAAAAAATATATAATTTTGTACTGTAATACTTATTGGATTAACGTCCGTCGGAATAAAGAACTAAATATAATAAAAATGAGGTACTGAACATAATTTTACAAATTTGAACCTGTTAAACACAAGCATCACAAGTTCCACTGTAATTATTTCAAGAGCAAGATATACGCAAGAGCATGCTCTACGCATTAAAATTTCTAAAATGAGGTAAATTATTGATAAGCAAGTGGATGAAACAAGAGTATCATCAGTCTCGTTTAACGTCATCATTTTGTAATTTCTATGGTCGATGTATTGACCTTGTCAGCAAATACAATTTATCACTGAGCCAAACGCTGACTGACGTTTTTTCATACTAATTGTTAATTTCATTATTTATACATTTAATTGACAACGGACTTTTCCATTATTTTCTGATCAGGACAAGGAGCACACGGTGGGTGTGACCGGTTAGCAGGGGATGCTCACTCCTCCATGGCACCTGATCCCACCTCTGATGCTTCGGAGATCCGTGTTTGCTCTGCTTCTATTTTGTATTGTTTTATGGACTTTGATATTGAATACTATTCGTCAGCTCTGTATCCTTCAAGACAATGACTGATCGTAAAAAAATAAAAAAATAATACTTTTAGATAACAACCTTTATATGTCCACAAACAATAAAATAACTCACTTCATAATGTAATAGAATGTAAAAGAGTACAAAATACATGCAATTTATTTGAAACATATCTTTCACTTTCTTTTTTTCAAACAAGGAAAGTATATTTTCTAGTGAGAAAAAAAGGTATAGGTACAAATAAGATTAAAGTTACTGGAGATGGTCGGTGTATTTCTCTACATACATGTACTTGTTTATAGATCAGAGGGTTAATCTTTGACATAATACCAGTTCAAGACATATACACAATCGCAATCCGGATGGAGCGTCACCTATTCGTGCGAAATTTGAACACACCCGTGCACCACCCTAACTAGCTAGAGAAACTTAACCTCCAAACCCTGTGGCCCATATAAAATTACTAATATGTCGAAGATTGACATTGTGACATTGGTGATCTCCAATTCTTGTATATCTTCTCAAATTTGACAAATTTCTAATGTGCAAGAGAATTGTAAGCCCAGAAAAATAAATCAGTGTTTGGTTGGTGCCCATGTCCGCAATCATTGTCCGTGAATGAAAATCCGTTTGAAGATTAAATCAATTCAACTTATAAAGGGAGTGATAATGTTATGCATAATAAGGTCACGAATTGTAATATAATATTAAATTAATGTTAACACATCCTCTTACTATTTAATTACTCGTCAAGGAGATGACTGTATCATGAGCTCTGTTTTTTCTGTAATTCTTTTTATGACATATATGAAAAGACATATTTTTGTGAATTCTTTTGGAGTGCAAGAGTACAAATCACAAGACTGAATGAAGAGAGGTAAATGGTAAAGAGTGTTAAAAAGTGCATTTAATGGTGTTCGCAGATGGCAATCTAAAATGGAGAACCAAACTCAAGAACTTAACGATATTTACGCTGAAATTCTCCTTCCCAATAGCATCTTAGTGATCTTTGGAACAGTCTTTGGAATTCTGGGAAATATCGTTATTTTATACGCCTATGCGTTGGGTGTACAGGACGATGCGGGGGAGCGATACTTCATTCCGATTCTAGCTTTTATAGACACAATCGGATGTATTACGAGCATTGTGTATTACCTCTTAGACAACTACTTCCTGTTTGTTTTCCCCAGCGACTCTCTTTGCCGCGTGTTGAGTTTTCTTATGTGTTTCACTTCCGGTTTTTCCGGAAACACTTTGTTAGTGATTGCCCTTCAGCGGTACCTCCTGATCTGTCGACCTCTTGGACGTCAGTTGTCATCCACCAGTAGACGACTGGCCGTTTTTATTTTACTCCTGGTTACTTTTATCTATTCTTCTCCTTTATTTGCCACCAGCGGAATTCGTACATCGACAAAGGTGTTTTTAAATCAAAATGTCACCGGAAATACCTGCGTCTTATCCGTACAAGGAGGAGGCGCAACAATGGCCTACTTTCTTCTCCTCTTGGTCATAATTATCGTCAATATCTCTGTTGTGGCAGCTTTCTATATACCTGTCACAAAAACTATTTATCATCACCTAAAAATGAAAAACAGAAGGAGGAGTTATGTTCATAATTTCAGAATGTCTATAGCTGTAATATCAAATAACCGGGATTCTACCGACACCAATGCCATTTGTACAGCTACAAGAACACATAGGACAATATCCACTGAATCGGCTCCGCAGGCAAAAACCCGGATAAATATAATGTTCCTGGCGATTATAACGGTGTACATATTCTCCTATGTACCGTCATTTGCCATATTACTTATTACCTACACGATTGAGGGCTTCGACTACTTACAGCTATCACCTCTTGGCATCAACGCCTGGATATTTTCGGCACGGTTGATAGTGCTGAACCATATCGTCAATCCATTCATATATGGATACTTTGACGGAAAACTAAAATCTAAATTGAAGTCATTATTTTTTCGTAAATAAGTTATATTTAAGTTGCCGTCATCAGAAGTTAAATATTCTTTTTCTTGGATGTTAATTTTAGTTTATTTAAGTGAATAAACATGATTTACTTTAAATTTGAAGAATTCTAGATTTCAAGAAAGATAAACTTTATTATACAGATGCATTGTTTAGATTTTGTATTTTCGATTATCTATAAAAAAAAGAAAAGAATGTAAAAAAATTTCCACAGAATGTTTGAAAATAAACAAAGAAGTATGTTTCGCTTTCTCCTTGAGTTCATCAGTAAACCTCCACATGAAATATATGGAGATAAGAAACAGTGTTAAAGCCTAAAAGTCTATTTAAGCGATACAAATCGAACGCAGAGCAGACCTGTTAATCATCAGAATCTGATGTCGTGTCAGTGCTACAGCGGGAAGCTTTAAACTTGAAGCTTTGTTACTATACTTTTAGCTCACCTAAGCCGAAGGGTTTGTCTGTCCGCCTGTAAATTTTCGACTTCTAAAGAACCACAGCGCCAATTTAAACAAACTTGCTACAAAGCATCCTTGGGGAAGGGGCTGTAAGTTGTTTTAATAAAAGACCAAGTTTCTCCACAAGAGGAGATAATTAAGAAAAGACAAAACTGGGCCAGAAAAGCTGAATTTTATCTGGAAGCATTCTGGGGTAGTGTTAATTCTAAATTGTTCAAATTATGACCCCCGGGGGTTGGGTGGGGCCACAATGGGGAATCAATATTACACAGGAAAACACTTTTTAAAATCTTTTCTCATGACCCACTGGGCCAGAAAAGCTTAAACCTTTGTGGAAGCATCATAGGGTAGTGTAGATAAAACAGTTGTTAAAATAATGACTCAAGGAGATAGGATTTGGCAAAAAAAAGGGAAACCAATTTTTACATAAAAATATACAGGAAGAATCTTCAAAAATCTTCTTCTCAAGAACCAATGAGACAGAAAAGCTGAAAAAAATGTAGAATTATGCTGTGATTATGTAAAAATCATGACATCCAAGGGTAGGACGAGACCACAATATGGAAACAATGTTTTACATAAAAATAGATTTAGGAGAAAATCTTCAAAAATTTTCTTCTCAAGAACCACTGGGCAAGAAAAGCTCAAACTTATCTGGAAGAATCTTGCGTAGTGTTAATTCTAAACTGTTCATATCATGACCCCCAGAGGGCCGCAATAGGGAATTAAATATTTACATAGAAAAAATATTTTTCTCATAATCCACATGTAACAGAAAAGCTGAAACCTATGTGGAAGCATCCTGGGGAAGTGTAGATTATAAAATGTTAAAATTAAGACCCCCGGGTGTAGGGTTTGCCACAACAGGGAACCCAATTTTAACTTTAAAATATATAGAAATAATCTTCAAAAGTCTTTTTTTCAAGAATCAATGAGCCAGAAAAGCTGAAACTTATGTAGAATTATGCTGGAGTTATGTAGATTTTAAATTGTAAAAATCATGACTCCCAGGGGTAGGACGGGGCAAAACTTGTATATCAAAATACATAGGAAAAATCTTCAAAAACTTTTTTCTCAAGAACCACTAGGCCAGAAAAGCTAAAACTTATGTGAAAATATATTTGGGAAGTATACATTTTAAATTGTTCAAATCATGACCCCAGGGGGTAGAGCGGGGCCACAAACTGGAATGAAAGTTTTACATTGAAATTTACAGGGATTTTTAAAAATCTTTTTCTCAAGATCCACTGGGACAGAAAAGCTGAAATTGATGTGAAAGTATCTTTAGGTAGTGTAGATCACAAATTGGTCAAATCAAGACCCCGGGAGTAGGTTGAAGCCACAATTTGGAATACAAGTTCTACATTGAACTCTTTAGGAAAAATATCAAAAAGTCTTCTTCTCAATAACTACTAGAAAAGCTGGAAGATTTGTGAAAGCATTCTGAAGTAGTGAGGATTCTAAATTGTTCAAATCATGACTCCTGTGGGATTGGGTGGAGTTACAATAGGGAGCCTAAGTTTTACAATGAAATAAATAGGAAATACCTTTCAAAATCTTCTACTTGAGAACCACAGAGCCAGAAAAGCTGAAAGCTTACGTGAAAGTATCCTTAGGTAGTGTAGATTTTACACTGTCCAAATCATGACCCTTAGTGTAGGATATGTGGGGTTACAAAAGGTATAAGAAGGGGGAAACTAATAATCTGGTAAAAAAAAAATCAGCATGGTCAAAGCTATTCAGGTGCGCGATGTGGTCGTGGTCCATGGGCCTCTTGTTCTAGTAGAGTACAACAATATGAAAAAGATGTATCAGACTCTTATTCTAGTATCTCAAGTTCGCCGGGATATATCTTGTTGAAATTACGAATAAAAAAAGCTATTGTTAATTAATAATACGTCGTCGACTTAAATCTCAATGGCGCATTGAAGGCCACAGCAAGCGTTTTCTTCTCGGGTAAGATTTTGGAATGCTGATTTAATTGAATTGAAAAAATATTGCAAATTTCCAAATGATCCTGATTATTTTTTTCAGTATATACAACTGATTTACAACGCTTCTAAAATACAGTTTATATTGTAGCACTCAATAGCTTGCTGTGGGATATATTACAGCCGGCGAAGTGGTTTATGGCCAATTTCAGATTCTTTTCATCTCTTTTAGAAGAAGAGCTCCATATCACGATATACAAATTATGGTCAAATTTAAAAACAAAATTTAATGCAATTTTTCTTTGCCAAATGATAGTTGATAGCTTAAGATATCAAATCCAATCCAATGGTAAATTTGTTGAACACCCAGCTTCCTTAACTCATTCGGAAAAAAATGTAACGTTCTTCTTTTTCATGTTTGGCTCATAGCCAATAAATTGCAATCAGGTGTTGCTTAGTTCCTGTTTGTCGTCTGCAAATAAAAGCGACACAAAGGGAACACTTTTTCTTGAGTTCCTTTATATCTCTGCCAAATCTGATATCAATAAAACTGCCAGTGCTAGTGATTTTATTATTGTTCAGGTGCGCTTTATTCAATGTAGTAAATGACACCTTTTAAATAATATTCATTTTAACACTCACAATTGTAAATAAATATATTTATTGAATAATTATCATACACAAAGTGCATATAGATACACAAATATAAATTTACACACATACCCTCTGTGAAAGTCGATTAAAGAATTAAGAAAGTATATAAAAAAAGAATGGAGGAAGTATAAAGCAAAGAATATAGGTGCATAATGTTATTTTTTACATTGATGTAGCCATGAGCTCAATTCATTTCTTCAAAAAATTACATACACATAATGTACAACAAATCACAAATCCTCTGCTAGATTTTTTCAAACTCTGTATTTTCACATTGTTTCAACAGTTCTCTATCAATATTCTTTCCACAACATTTTTATAGTCATTGTACATAGAACTGAATAGTTTTATATGCTTACTCCTCCATGGCACCTGATCCCACCTCAAATGTTTCGGGGGTCCAAGTTTGCTCTGCTCTTATTTTGTATTGTTTTATGGACTTTGACTGAATACTGTTCGTTATCTCCAAATCCTTAATTTATTTGAAAACTTTTTTTTTCATTTTAATCAAATGTACTATATTTACCAAATAATATTGTTTTTTGTCAAAAATAACGAAAACACTCTTCAATATCATTCAAAAGCCCTTTTACAAAATAACTTTCAACAAAATGGTGTTCAATAAATTCAATGTCAGTCTCACAGAAACTAGAAGCTGGGAACTCCTTTAATTTTAGTTTAAAATGATACGATTTAATTGAAAATTAATTGTAAATTTGAAATTGTCTACATTGAAGTTTTAATTCTTGTGTGACTTTATAAGTATATAAAAAGGTTATACTCCAATCAGGTCAAGTGAACAAAATACTTTTTTTGATTTAAAAATTGAAATTATACTTCTTCCTGACTATTAAAAAGAATGATATAAATGCCTTTAACCCTTTCATATTAAATGAATATAAAACATCTTTACGGAACTGGGTATATTTTGGCCGTAAGAAATTATCACATTCATTGAGTTTTTGTTCACAAATCTGTTAAACACTGCCTAATTAATGCCAGAATATTAAACAAAACTTGCTTTGTATCATGATCTTTAAGGATACCTAGGCCTGCAATTATTATCAAAGTCAAACAAGTCACTGATGAAAACAAAACTAGTATCAAAATAACTTTAACGACAATTAGAAGATTTGCTAATGATGACATTTAGATTTAACTATATTTTTCCATGTTTTTCCTCGAGCATCTCTGAATTTTCCTGTTGGTCTTCAAAACATATATTAGTCTTAAGCTATCTTTTAAAACCTTCTATTCAAAAAGTGTTTTATTATTTTTTTTAAAAAACAATTTAGCAGTAAAATCAGAAACCATTAACCAAAAAACTTAATATCTGTAAGTACATGTAGTTGAAATTATTTCTTGACATTTATTTTTATATTTTCAAAATAGTTTTACAATACATTTCGACCTGATATCATATCTATGGTCGATACAATGACCTCGTCATCAAATACAATCTATTGTTTAATCAAATGCTGATCGACTTTTTTATATACAGTAGATTATTATGCCATTACATGTAATTACGTACTGAATTGTCGAGGGATATTTCTCCATCATGATAAGAAGCACACGGCGGGTGAGACCTGTGAGCAAGGGATACTCACTCCTACATTGTATTTGGTCCTATCTCATATATTACATGTAAACAGGTTGTTGCTCTGCTTCAAAATCTGTTTGTTTAATGGACTTTTGAAATTGAATACTGTTGTAATATTCATATGTATCATTTTTATAAGAATATGTTCATGCTTTCTCTTCATAGTTGACTATTGCAGATTATATCTGTTAAGACTATATGTGCTGATGATTATATCTGTTAAGACCACATGTGCTGATACCTATATATAGCTTCATTTATTATCAATACGTTGGGATCTTTTGTACATCTTTATTTTTAAAAATACCTTTAAATGTATATTTATGGCTAATGCAGTAATACAAAGAAATGTATTTAATTTTTTGAACATTCTACCAAAACAGGAATATTTTACCAAAACAGGAATATTTTACCAAAACAGGAATATTTTACAAATTCGTCCATATCTTTTTTTTTTAATTTATCTCAATTTAATGGACTTTCTTAATAAAGAAATAACACATATAGCCAAAAAAAAACCACCACTGTCAATCTGATTAAAATCAGATCCTTTGATCCGCTCACATAGATCACTACAAAATGTCCTTTGACACGTGTAGAGATCTATGTGAGCGGATCAAAGGATCTGATTTTAATCAGATTGCACCAGAGTCAAACACGAGTTATCGATCTTTTATTTAGGTATGTTATATTTTGCTACAAGATGTACTATATATAGATATTACAAAAATATAACGTAAGATCGATAACTCTTGTTTGACACTGGTGTTTTTCATATTTTGTTGATGTCTCCATTATTTTCAGATTTTCAGAGATTGTTCCCTAGTAGAGCACAAAATATATCGTTATCTGCTGCTTCATGACGTTCTAATATGTTCTTATTTTCAAGGAGGGCTGTAACCTATCATGCACTTTCCAACAAAGCAAAATATCAAGTGATAATATTAAATACGATTGGTGTAAAAATTCCTAATTTGAACTTCTAGGTTGTTTGTCGTTTTTGCTCCATTTTACATAGAATATGACTACAAACATTATATAGTGAATTGTGTGTACTTGCTAAATTTTCACTGCTCCGCGATTCTATGTTTGCATTTTTAAAATCTAAACAAGTTTTGAATAAATTGTGATATTTAAAGAAAATTAATACAGTTCATTTAAATTCATTGTTAAAATATTTCTACCAAATTTGGATGGATAACATTTAACGTCAAATTAAAAAAGATGATACGACAGAAGTCCACGAATTTTTCGAACAACCGTCTTATATAAGGTGTAACTTGAACTCTATAATGATATTAATAACCAAAGAGATGCAAATTAAGATATAATATCCCGTTACCACTGTATGGTAAAGCCCTTTGATATATGAAAGATTGCAGAAACAGTGTCAATAATAAAAAAATAAAATATTGTATATGATATTATACTAAAACAAGTGAACAGAAGTGCCAATATAAATCCTTTAGATAGTGCAAGGTCAAAGTCAAACAAGTACATGTAGAAGTTACATTATACAATGCATTTAAATTTTATTGAATAGCATTATATTTAGGATAATAATTTACTTTAAGTTATATATATTGCAACATTAATATTACGAAAATAAGACGACATAACCATCCTAAAATCTTAATCAAAATATTCTAAACATAAAAGTTATAAGAAGGGGACAAGAAACAAGCAAATTGTGGTCCCCGGCTTTCGGTGATTTTGTGGGTAAAACAAATAAGGTCAATCGTGAAGATCAAGGGGTAAGAAATCATAACATGCTCGGAATTATCTCGTCACAGGTAATGCACATGTCAAATATGAAAGCCCTATCTCTTCGTAATATAAGGAACAAAATGTGTTTGTGAAACACTGATGACCCCGTATGGTTTCTTAAGAAAGGTCTTGTCACAAGTAATACATATATATCAACGATGAAAACTCTAACGCCAACCGTTCAAAAGTTATGGTCAAGGTTAAAGTAAAGTAAGCCAACTCCAAAGTGAAGGTGAAAGGGTTAAAACATCTTGGTATTCAATGAAAGGTCTTCTAACAAGGATTACATATGGGAAGTATAAAACCCCTAGTCCTTACCATTCAAAAGTTATCATCAAGGTTAAAGTTTTTATAAGTAAATCTCCAAGGTCAAAAGGTCAAAGTTGTTGGTATAAAATGAAAGGTCTTGCTACAAAGAATACATATGTGAAATATGAAAGTCCTAGTATCTACCATTCAAAAGTTGTGGCCAAGGTTAAAGTTTTTGAAAATAAGGTCAAACTCCAAGGTCAAGGTAAAAGGGTCAAAATTTTTGATATCCAATGAAAGGTCTTCTCACAAGGATTACATTTGTGAAGTTCGACAACCCTAGCCCTTAGCGTTCAAAAGTTATGGGCAAGTTTAATTTTTTTATAAGTACGTAAATCTCCAAGGTAAAAGGTCAAAATTGTTGGTATCCAACTAAAAGTCTTGCCGCAAAGAATACGTATGTAAAATATGAAAGTCCTGGTATCCACCGTTCAAAAGTTGTGACCAAGATTAAAAGTTTTTAAAATGTCGTTTATACTCCAAGATCAAGGTCAAAGGGTCAAAGTTCTTGGTATCCAATGAAAGGTCTTCTTACAAGGATTATGAAGAATGCAAGGCCTAGCTTATCATTCAAAAGTTTTCCGTCAAGGATAAAGTTTTTCCATAAGTACATAAATCTCCAAGGTTAAGGTCAAAAGGTCAAAGTTGTTGGTATCCAATGAAAATTCTTGCTACAAAGAATACATATGTGAAATATGAAAGTCCTGGTATCTCCTGTTCAAAAGTTATGGCCAAAGTTTGGCATTTTTGTGTAAAAGTGGGTAAAAGTCCAAGGTCAAGGTCAAAAGGTCAGATTTTTTTGTTCCCAGAGAAAGGTCTTGTCACAAGGATTACACATGTGAAATATGAAAGTCATAATTCCACTAGATCAAAAGTTATGGGCAAGGTTAAAGTTTTTGTGACAGACGGACAGACTGACTGAAAGACGGACATACAGACAGACGGGCAGACGAATGAGATTTAATGTCCCTTCGCTTTTGCGAAAGCGGGGGACAAAAAAGGGGAAAATTGTTCAGATTAGGATAGATGTACATGGACCCGGATATATGGTATGCCAAGAAAGTATGATGAGTTTTAGGTTGGTTCCGGAACTGGGTGTATAGAGCATAGCGAGGTCCTAAAGTACCAAATAAACAAAAAATCGGCTATATAGTCCCTGTATATAATTAAAAACATAGACAGCATGGCAATTACATATGTATTAATAAAAAATGGATCTTTGTAAATAATTTTGATGTCAGTATCTATTTTTTTATAAACTGAAGTAAAGACAGAGAAGATATTTTATAATATTTTATATGTATAAAGTGGGGACATCTCTTACTCTCAAAAAAGAACATTTTGATTTTACGTTATCATACTTTTTATGCCCCCGTACACGAAGTTTCGGGGGTATATAGTTTTTGTCGTGTCCGTTTGTCTGTCTGTCTCTCTGTCTGTCTCTCTGTTTGTCCGTTTGTCCGCAAAAACTTTAACCTTGCCTATAACTTTTGATTTAGTGGAGCTATAACTTTTATATTTCATATGTATATTTCTTGTGACAAGACCCTTCTTTGGATACCACTAAATCTGACCCTTCGACCTTGACCTTGGAGTTTGACCCACTTTTACATGAAAATTTTAAAATTCTACTTTAGCCATATCTTTTGAACAGCAGACACCAGGACATTTATACTTCAAATATGTAATGTTTGTTGAAAGACCTTTCATTAGATATCAACAACCTTGACCCTTTGACTTTTACCTTGTAGATTTCCGTACTTGAGAAAAAAACTTTAACCTTGGCTATAACTTTTGAACGGGAAGGGATAGGGCTTTCATACTTCATATATGTAATCCTTGTGAGAAGACCCTTCATTGGATACCAAGAACTTTGACCCTTTGAACTTGACCTTTGAAATTGACCTACTTTCAAAAGGCAAACCTTGACCATTACTTTTAAAGAGTTAGGGCTAGTTCTAACATACTTTTAAATATTTGATTCTTATGACAAGACTGTTCATTTGATAACGAGAACTTTGACCCTTTGACCTTGACCTTCGAGTTTGACCTACTTTTTAAAAAAATTGAACTTTGGCCATTACTTCTGAATGGTTAGGGCTAGGGCTTTCATGCTCTACATAAGTATTCTATGAGGCAAGACCTTTCATTTGATACTAATTACATTGACCTTTTGAACTTGACCTTGGAGATTTTGTAAAAAACTTTAACATTAGCTTACTTTCAAATTTCACAATTGTTTTCCAGTGAGAATACCCTACTTTTGTTACCAATTAATTAAATTTGCATTTAAGAAAAGCTTAATCTTTGCTATGATGCCATACGGGGGCATCAGTGTCTTACAAACAAATCTTGTTTTTCAAAGTTTACACATTGAGAAAAATGCGTAACTTGTAAACTTTAGTGTCTTATTAACAACTGCTTTAAGTAAATATGATAGAATTGCAGATAGTTTTGTGACGTTTAGAATGCTTCTCAATAAGTAAGATCAGAGATATGTAAATTAATTTTAAACCGGTTTTCCACATTCCAAAGATATTGCATGTATGTTAAATTTATATTTGTATAATCATTTGTTGGGTAAGAAGAAAACTTCCGGGTTTCCCTTTGTAAATTTCAGCGTCTTTTTATTTTTAAATTTTAGCCAAAATAAAATTTTAATTGATTGTGTGGGAGTAAATTGCAGTACAAACGTTTGCATATGTTATTATATCATTACCTTTAAACATATGTAACCGAGGTTAGTATTTGCTTCATAGCATGTAACTCTGTAAATGAATTTTTTTCAGATTTTTTTTTTCGTTTTGAAATGTTTGCATAGTTTTTTTTAGAGTATATTTGTACATTTATCAAAGAGAGAAAGAAATATTAAACTCTTTTGCATCACTATAAGTATTTCATGATCAGTTTATTTTTTTAAAACATGAACTGTATTAACTATTTCAGTTTCCTTCTTTTGAATTGTCACATACATAATGCTCTTTTTAGCATTGTAACACAAAAATCTAGTGCATTCAAAAGCTGTCAATTCCTCCCAGTGTTTTCCTTGGAATCGTAATTTGAATACTGTCTGTTTGTCTGTACTAGACACAAATAAGAAATTTTCAGCCACTACACAAGGGCTGTATGGAGTCCAATCGAGGTTTTGATACCATCTTAGTTCACCTTCAAAGTATAAACAAGTTTAAACCAGTGATTCTTTTATTATGGGCATCTGCTAGATATACAACATCATGATGGGGATTTATTTCCATCTGCACCACATGTATATTCGGAATTTTCATACAGACAACTTGCCCTTCATTAGACTTCCTTTGGATGCTGAATATGACTTATGTTTTCCGGTTGAGTGAACATATATATGTTTTTGGTGCAGGTCTCATCTCCAAGTAACTATTCGCCCTATGTTAATCAAACTTGCATGGATGATACATCTGAGGTTGTACATTGCCAGGCTTGCTTCTGATGCTGAATCTGACCTACATTTTGCGGTTGAGTGAACAGGTGAAAGTTTTTCGTGCAGGTTTCATTTCCAAGATACTATAAGCCCAATAATGTCCAAATTCGCATGGATGGTACATCTTAGGATGCATACTACTATATGTACTTCGTATGCTGAATCTGACCTACTTTTTCCGGTTGAGTTAGCAGATTAAAGTTATTGGTGCAGGTTTCATTTCCGACTAACTTTAAGCCCTATTTTGACCGAACTTGCATTGATGGTACACCTTAGGATGCACACTACCAGGCTTTCTAATGCTGAATCTGACCTACATTTTCTGCATGAGTGAACAGGTTTATGTTTTTGGTGCAGGTCTAATTTTCAAGTAACTATGAGCACTATGTTGAACAAACTTGCATGGATGATACATCTAAGGATGCATACTATCAGACTTGCTTCGGATGCTGAATCTGACCTACAATTTCCGGTTGAAACAACAGGTTAAAGTTTTTGGTGCAGGTTTCATTTCCAAGTAATTTTGAGCCTTATAATAATGACCAAACTTGCATAGATGGTACATTTTCCAGATAATGGACCTGGTTATGGGTGCAGGTCTATTACCAAGAAACTATAAGGCTTATATAAACCAAACTTGCACAAATGATGCATCAAGGGATGAAAACTCTCAAACTTGCTTCAGATGCTGGATTTAATCACATTTTCATGATAAAGAACTAGTTTGAAGTTTTTATATAGGCCTATTCCAAAGTATCAAGTCAAAACTGCATAAATTTTGCATTTTGGGATGTACACTTTTTGTTGGTTAATTGTGTGACTTTGCCTTACTTTAACACAACGTTCGTTGAGGTGAGCTCTGTACTCTCTGATTACCTATGTTTATAAAAATAATATCATGCTTTCTCTACATAGTTGACTATTACAGATTATATCTGTTAAGACTGCATGTGCTGATACCTATATAGCTTCATTTATTATCAATACGTTGACATCTCTTGAACATCTTCATTTATACCTTTAAAGGAATATTTATGGCTAACGCAGTAATACCAAAAATGTATCATTGAACATGCTACCAAATCAGGAATATTTTACAAATTCGTTCATTTCTTTTTTTAACGAATTTCAATTTAATAAAGATATAAAGAAATAAAAGGAAAAAAATGAAAAACGCCAGAGGCAAACAAGAGTTATCGATCTTTTATTTGGATGAGACTCAATATAACCATTCATGCATAGTATTAGAAAATGAAGAAGACTCGGAAAATATTAGTTAATACTTAAATAAAATTACAAATACGGACAAATACTCAATAAAGGTTTATGGATGAAAACAAATTTCAAAATGTATTAGCTAAGTGCTAAAACAGTAAATATAAACTTAACAAAAATATACCAAGCTAGGTATATTTTTTTGAGTAAACGTAATATGGTGAAAAAAAATATAAAATTAAGCTGAATGGTCATTGAATGGTCTTTGAAGGTCACTGAATGTCACTGTAGGGCCAAGACAAGTTTCCTTTCAATCACATTTGATTTATCAGAATGACCATCCCCTTTTAAAAATTATAAATGCCACAATTTCGTCAACATCATTTAAGCCAATTAAACGATATTCAAACTTGATATGAAACCAATCAATGTACGTTTACACACACATGTACCAAACATCAGCTCAAAAAATGCAAGTTTTAATATTGAAAAGGGTAACAAATAATATAGGAGTTTTTTTATAGAGGTATAGAGGATAACTTTTCTAAATTTTGAATGAAAAATTGAAAAAGACAGAAAATTGTATATTCCTATTTTTATATTTCAAATGAAGCATATGAAGATAACAAATAGTATTGAAGATCAAAAGTCCATTTGACAATTCAAAGTAGAAGAAGAAAGAACACGGGCCTCGAAACCTCAGAGGTGAGATCATGTGCCATGAAGTAGTAATTGTCCCCTGCCGACAAGTCGTATGCCTCTTGTCATGATCAAATTTAATGAATTGCCTTCTTTTAAAATATAAATATAGGCTTATTAAGTAAACTGTGTTCTTCTTATAACATTGAATTAAGAGGGATTTATCTATTATTATATGGAATTATATATGTGACTCACGCAGTTATGTCATTGCTTTACGAGGGTTGTTAAAAAAATTCGTAGACGATTTCAATGTTCGTTACATCACTTGGAAGAAATTTAAAATAAGCATAATATGATATGTGAAAATTATTTGTTTCATTGATGTATGAAGTTCCATTTCATTCGATTTGACTGTCATCAATTTACTTCATTTTAAAATCAGCATGTATGTACCCGCAGAGCACACTTAACGGCAATGAAATGTCAAAACATAGTGGCAAAAATACTGTCCCTATACATTTCACACATCAAATCCAATTTTAATGCTCACTCATTAAATTTTTTTCTGATACTTGACAATTTTTAGAAATGTTCTGTTTTAATTTCTTTGTATTACTTAAATCTGCCTTCATGAGATAAACAAATAAAAAGTGCCTATTTTTTCCTTAGCAACTTTCCTAACAAATGCTAAGTTTTGTTAGGGATTTTTGCAGATGGATCTTTTCTTTACAGATTGTCCTCATCCGATGCAGAGTCTTTGTTCTTCAAATACTGCCTGTACTATTTGTACTCATGTACAACTCGCTTGTGACGTATTTTGTTGATGCCTCCAACATTTTTAGAGTTTAGTCAGGATTTTTCCTTAATAAAACACAAAATGCATCGTTATCTGCTGCTCCATGACGTCCTAATACGTCATAGTTTTTGTCGTTTTCAAGGAGAACTACCTACCTATTATCTCAAGTTGATTTATTTCCAACAAATCAAAATATTAAGCCAAAATATGCAATACGATCGGTGTAAAAATTCCTAATTTGAATTTCTAGGTTGTTTGTCGTTTTTGCTCCATTTTACATAGAATATGACTACAAACATTATATAGTGTATTGTGTGCACTTGCTAAATTTTCACTGCTTCGCGATTCGATGTTTGCATTTTTTTAAAATCTGAATAAGTTTTGAATAAATTGTGATATTTAAAGAAAATTAATACATATCATTTCAATTTATTGTTTAAATATTTTTACCAAATTTTGATAACATTTGACGTCAAATTAAAAAAGAAGATATGAGAGAAGTCCACGAACTTTTCGAACAACCCTCTTATATAAGATGTAACGTGAACTTTATAATGATATAAACAACCAAAGAGATGCAAATTAAGATACAATATTCCACTACCATTGTATGGTAAAGTCTTTTGATATATGAAAGACTGCAGAGACAGTGTCAATAAAAAAAATTGTATTATGAATATTAAAATAAAAAAGGTGAACAGAAGAAATTGCCAATATAAATCCTTTAAATAGGTCAAAGGTCAAAGTCAAACAAGTACATGTAGAAGTTACATTATACAATGTATTTAAATTTTATTGAATAGCATTATATTTTGGATACTAATTTACTTTAAAGCCATATATGGCGTAACTGATCAAAAAAAATATATTTTTGAAAAATACAAAATTAAGTAAAGAAATATAGTTGATACATTTAAATTAAAACTTTTCATACAATTCTGAACACGGAGAACACCTCGTTTCATCTAATAATACGATTTTATCTTCTCTGTAATGTGTTATTTAAATCTTTTGTATTTTCTTCCGAGTCGGAGAAAATTCCGAGAATCCAAATTAAATTGTGATATCTTTATTTCGCAATTGATTTAAATTTTTTTAATTTACGGAAAAGTTCTATCAATTTTAGTCCAATTATTTTCATTGTACATACGCCATATATGGCTTTAAGTTATACATGTATATATTGCAACATTAATATTACAAAAATAAGACGAGATAACTATCCTAAAATCTGAAGTCAAAATCTTCTAAACATAAAAGTTATAAAGAAGGGGACAAGAAAAAAATGGGGAAAATTGTTCAGGTAAGGATAGATGTACACGGACCCAGATATATGGTATTCCAAGAAATTATGAGTTTTAGGTTGGTTCCGGAACTAGGTGTACAGAGCATAGCGAGGTCCTAAAGTACCAAATAAACAAAAAGTCAGCTATAAACATGTATTCCCTGTATATAACTAAAAACATAGACTGCATGTTAATTACATATGTATTAATTAAAGATTGATCTTTGTAAATAATTTTGATTGTTAGTATCTATTTTTTTATAAGCTGAAGTAAAGACAGAAGACATTTTATATTATATATGTATTAAGTGGGGACCTCTCTAACTCTCTCTCAAAAAAAAAAAAACATTTTGGTTTTACGTTATAATACTTATTTTCTTCAAATTTTACACATTGAGAAAAAGGCGTAACTTATAAACTAGTGTCTTATTAACAACTACTTCAAGTAAATATGATAAAATTGCAGATAGTTTTCTAACGTTTAGAATGCTTCTCAATAAGGAAGATCAGAGATATGTAAATTAATTTTAAACCGGTTTTCCACATTCCAAAGATATTGCATGTATGTTAAGTTTATATTTATATAATAATTTGTTTGGTAAGAAGAAAACTTCCGGGTTTCCCTTTGTAAATTTCACCGTCTTTTTATTCTTAAATTTTAGCCAAATGAAAAATTCAATTGATTATGTGGGAGTAAATTGCAGTACAATCGTTTGCATATGTTATTATATCATTACCTTTAAACATATGTAACCGAGGGTAATATTTGCTTTATTGCATGTTATTCTGTACATGAATTTTTTTCAGATTTTTTTTCGTTTTGAAAGTGTTTGGAGAGTATATCTGTACATTTACAAAAGAGAGAAAGGAATATTAATCTCTTTTGCATCACTATAAGTATTTCATGATCAGTTTCTTTTTTAAAACATGAACTGTATTCACTATTTTCGTATCGTCCTTTTGAATCGTCACATACATAATGCTCTTTCTGGCATTGTAACACAGAAGTCGTGTACATTCAAAGTCTGTCAATTCTTCCAAGTGTCTTCTTTGAAATGGGAATTTGAATACTGTCTGTTTGTCTGTACTAGACACAAACAAGACATTTTCAGCCACTACACAAGGGCTATATGGAGTCCAATCAAGGCTTTGATACCATTTTAGTTCACCTTGAAAGTTTAAACAATTGATTCTTTTATTTTGGGCATCTGTTAGATATACAACATCATAATGTGGATTCATTTCCATCTGCATCACATAAATATTAGGAATTTTCATGCAGAGGACTTGCCTTTCATTAGCGTCCATGATCATAAGACAGCGAGACATGTCATCGCTGACGTCACACGTCACAGCGTAATGTCGTCTGCCGTACTTACAGTGGTATCCTTTCCCAGGTAAGCGAACTTGTTTTCCTTTCGGTTTTTGGGGGATTCCATGCATTAAGATAATAGTCATCCATTCCTTATCTTCTTGAGTGATGGCAAACCTTTTATCATGCACAGCTGCTATATCACGGCAATTGTAAATGTTTTCTATAGAACCAATGTAGTATCCAGAACTATCAAAGGCTTTAAGTTTAAAATTCCCCTCATCGTAAACAACCAATTTGCCGCCTTCGAACGCCGCCATACACGTTATAGAACATCTATACTTATCCTCCTTAGGAATACTGCAGTAAACTTTACGGCTTTTGTAGAATATTGACAATTCTGAATTATTTGAATATTTACTTGAAGATCTGCAAACATACAGACAATTAAACCCGCTGTCAGAGTATGTGTCACTGTTTTCACTATTTCTAACTGCGCCTGTTGTTGACGGATGCTCGCTGCCCCTACTTATAAAGTCGGGAACTCTAGAACCCCGAGCAGGTGTAGACTTTTCGGAGTTCAAAGCAGTTTCACCTCTGTTGAAAGAACTGGAACATGAACCTGGTTCAGAGTTTGTACTACTATTTGCTGTACCCTTAACGTAAAGTAGGACTTGCGCCCGAATTGTTTCTGAAAATCAAAGATGTATTGTGATTAGAAATAATTCGATTTTTAATTTTCTTTAAACTTTAGAGAGTTACATGTAATTAAAGAATCATCCTAGTACATATGTATTATATTTTTTATGTTAAAATTAATTTTGACACATTTTGGAAACCCAAATAGACAGATAAACAAATTAAAACCAAATATAAATAAATAAATGCATAAGATAATAACATTAAAAGTTTAACAACTACAAAGGACACTTATAATTTAGTCAGTATTGAAACATTTGATACACATGGTCCTTGAAATACCGAGTAATTTGCTTTGCATTTCTTTAAGTGTTATTACAGCTGAAAAGTTTCCCTTCACAATAATTTAATTTAAATGATGAACTGTAAAGAAATGCCACCAGTAAATACACATTATTTTAAAAATTCACACACAGATTTTGAGCGCCTTCATCAATTACCAGTATGTCTAACTCCTGATTTACATAACCGGATTGGACTACTTTAAAAGCCAAATAGAAAGGTTATGAAATCTGACCATCATTATTATTTATTAGGTACTGTGATTTTAAATAGCAGCTATGGTATATACGAACTCCATCATGCATGTTTCTTGAGATAAATATGTATGTACAAAAAAGCTTTCAAATCCTTACCATCTTCTTGAAATCTTTCTGTACTTTCTGCCATACCTATAGTGTGTGTTTTCTTCCTTTTCCACCTCACTGCAGCATGTTTTGAAACTATCTGACATGCGATATCTTTCTATGCCTTTGTCGATAGACTTTTTTTTTTTTATAAATTTAATGCAAGATATCATGCTTAATAGAATGTTTTGCACAACCAACAATGATTGACCTCGTTTTTTTGTAATTCATTTGTAGACTACGGATTTCGAGGTATTGAAAATTTGGTGACTTTGTGACATCACCCTGTTTAAATCCCTTCAATTTGTGTAAAAATGCTTCCCAAATGTGCACAGCGTTCCTTTACTCGAGTAAATAAAAAAAGAATGTGTGAAAAACACCTCAAGCTTCAGATATTTAAAAACCATATTCAGTTTTATAAACTCGGTATCCAGAGTAAATTTTGCCTTATCTACATATACGGTTTGAAATGAGACAATTTTTTTTTTCTGAGGAAAGTTTTTCTCGGAAGAAAATAATAGCCCATTGTATTCTGTTATTTAAAAAAAAATGATGTGGTACTTGTTGTATTCGAACCATAGCATTACAATAAGTTCTGTTTCATTTTTAGACGGAGGCTTTGTAACGCCTCCGCTCGATTGGTATCGCTCATTTGCGGCGGAAGGGAATATGCAATCGCCATCTAGCGACAAATTACGTTCGCTTTGATTAGCCTGGTCCCCTGGCTAATCCTTTCCAAGGCAGGAGTACAAGAAGCAAAACAGGGACAGGGAACCAGGTCAACCTTTGATAAAATGACCTGCCTGTCTGATATCGGATATATGCTGTATACAGACAGGTGATCAGTAATGTTAAGAGTCCGCTGCTGACAAGCTCATTGGCTGATAAAAACTATCGCTGACATAGAAATTAAAATGTCGGTAAAACTAAAACAAATCACCGAGTGCACTTCTCTGCGTCTGCATGCTTCTGATGCAGTTAATCTAATTTCGGTCACAATATTTTCCACACATAATACATAATTATTTTTTAACAGATGTTGTTTAACACAAGTGTTAAGATTTCTCTTAAACTTATAATTATCTCATACCTATCACCTAGCCTGAAGGTTTTTTAATTAGTTTGCGAAGGTCCTATCACATTAATAAACTACATTACCTAGTTAGAGAACAAGCTTTACTTCTCGACCAATCATAGCCCTGAATTCACTGACTCTAACTTCCATAGAAATGGTAACCTATTTGGGGCAGAGGCGTGGTTTACCATATCAATGGAATGTAGACTCAGTGAATTTAAGGCTATGATTGTCGAGAGAAAACACAATAATAATGACAATATTTCTTGAAATATACACAGTGTATTAAAAAACACAAACCAAGAAATTAAAGATATGTACAGTAATTAGAATTGGTAATATGGCATTATTTTTAATTACAAGTGTTTCAATTTCATTGGGAAAATTAATGTTAAGACTTCACTGGAATTACTGTCACTGATTGATTCCTTACTTTTAATTACATGTATCTGATCAGTGTTTTCCTTATCACTGTCATCTTTCAACATTGGTGCATTTAACGCATTAGACACTTTGAGTTGGATATCTTTTAGCGGGCGTTTGTATAGTTAAACTGCGGAACTCCTGTGACAGCTTCTAGATCAAACAGTTTGGTCATCAAAACCGCTGTTAAATAGAGATGTGCAACAGCCTACTTTACCCGAATGATTTGTAATTTTCCTTTCAAATGTATCAATTCCAGCTTCCAAAAACAGTTTTTTTATCAGTCCACCCAATTTCTTTTCACCAATAACTTGCGAACTGAATTTAAGACCATTTCCTTCCAAAGGTCTCCTCTAGGGTGCACCAGAATATGGAATCAAACTTAGATATTTTTCATAAATTTTAACCACACAACACTTGTTTTCAGGTTGCTTAAAATGATGAATGTTTTTGGTTTCAACCTTTAATGTGCTTTAGTCCTTCTTGGACATTTTTACAAGATCTTCCCTAAAATTCCAAGTGTTTCAAACCAGATTCATGGTCATAATTAATTGAAAACTGAGAGACATCCAAATTGCGGTGTTCATCGTTTGCTCTTAAAGTAAAAAGTTTGCAATTGTTAAATAAACAAGCAATTAGAGAGCCCTTGAGAGGTGTTTTGGTTCAGAACCCCAGAATTTCATAACTCCTCTTCATCTTGTTGCAAAACGGGGTCAACTCGGTTAACCTTAGTCCCCAAGCCCATCTTGGTTAATTCTTTCATCCTTGAATCCAAACTTTTCCTAAACAAATCAAAGGTGGAGTCATCTTTCTTACGAAAATTAACAGTAGGACGGTTGCATTCTTCTCTTAAAAAACACTGAATACCTGCTGCAATATTCGTTAAGGTATTTGGTGGGTAGTAAGTACCATCTTTTCTTCTGATTTCATTGATAAGACGTGGCATCCAGAACTAAAGTTCTTCAATAGATGCAGATGAAATTTCCACGGGTATTGGGGAAAAAAAAGATAGAATCTCTGTGTAAGTTTCAGGTAATGTATTTCTGTGCAGTGAAGTGACTAGTCCTTCCAAAGTTTAACTGCCCATCTATTATTTTCTCTAGTTTTTTTAGGAACACTTTCTATGAATTTCCTCTGCAAATCTTCTCTAGATATTGGTGCAGCATATCTATCATTCTGTTCTCCTGTGAAGGAATTATATTAACATCAAAGTCATTTCCATCTAATAAAGGAAAATTTTACAAGGTCTATGAGCTCTGAATAACTGCTACCCTGTTTAGACATTGTGATAGAAAGACTGTTAAACCCCAATTCTGTATGAATCAGAAACTGGCATTTAACATCCTAATCACTTTACTACTCAACTCCTGATCAATAGCAGCAGCTGAATCCTAAATGTACTTCAAGTATTTTTCATAAGGATACAAATTCTATGTCATTTAATGTATTTTAAGGTAAAATTTATGTTTTTGTTTACAGTACAGTACATTATTTCACGAACTTTAAGGATTATCTTTAAAACAAATGGAGCAACGAACTACTCGTGACCACGTCAAAGATTTGAAAAAAGATCCATTTTTATTAACATCTGTTTATTACGTGTATGATTGTATGATCATTGATAAATAATTTCAATCTTTGAAAAAGATACATATTTTTGAAAACAAATACATAAAAAACATTTTAAAGTCAGATAAACATGATGAAGTATGATTGATTCATTGTAAATTGTTGAACGTCCCTCTCGACGTTAATATTATACCGTTACCACTTCTACATGGGGTTACGTCTCCTATTCAATTAGGTACGCAAATTGCATGCTTTACATACGATCTATATATTTCTGGAACGAGGCAAGCTATTTACAAATAAATTGATGAAACGAGAACATTAAGATTTCCCTTTAAATTCATCATTTTATAAGTTCTATGGTCCATAGAATTGTTATCAAACATAATCTGTCATTAGTTTATTGCTGACTGATTTTACACTTCTAATTGTAAGATCATTATCTATTATATTGTCGACGTTTTATTTTTCGTTTTTTTACGGAGCACAGCGGGTATGACCTGTTGGCAAGGGATGAGTACTTCCCCATGGCACCTGATTCCACCTATAATAGTTTGTGTTACTTACAAGGATTTCGGACATCATTATACCCCCCGCTTGAAAAGCGGGAGGGTATATAGTAATCGTTAATTCCGTCCGTCTGTACGTTCGTCCGTCCGTCCGTCTGTCTCTCCGTCCGTCCGTCCGTCTGTTACGCTTTGGGGTACCCTTCTCTTATCCGCAACTCCTCTCATACCAATGAAGGAAATTTAATGAAATTTTCACAGAATCTTTATTACATATTGCCATTGTGCACCTCCTATTTTACTTTTTGATCTGACATATATTTTGAATTTTCCAGAGCAAAACATGGATACTGACATTATATTCATACGGGAGGCGGGGGGTATTATTTGGTGAGCTCATTGCTCACAGTACCTCTAGTTGATATTTGTTATCTATGTATTTCATGCACAGGTGTTGTTGAAAACGGATAGGGTGAATTCACCATGCATCGGATACCCTTGTACTTCAACAAGTTCTAGCGATATCGCTACCGACGGAAAATTATCAAAATGGAGTTTAACATTTAGTTTGTGATTAAAATATCAATTTGGGACACAATTATATGCCCTTTATTAAGAAAATATCCTCAAAAATCGAGTTTTTAGGAATAACTCAAAATTCACCATGGATCGGACATTGTTTACCATGCATCGGACAGACGGTATTTTGACTGGATAAATATCATACCTTTATTAAAGTGCTTTTCCTTGATATGGATATATTTTTATCTTTTATCTAAGAATTAACCCTCAACTTAAATCTAATTGACGATATCGTTGCACAAATGTAGAACGATTCAAGAGACCTCACTCTGCCTTAAAAACTGCTTTAAAATGCTTCTAATGCGGTAATTCGCGCCTTTTTTAATGGTTTATCATACTCTGGTTTGTAGAAATAAATTGAGTCAAATTCCAGACGTCATACATCGATAACCTGTATTTTGACTGAAAATATAGAGTTTTTATTTTCCTTTTCCGCAAAAAACAGCTATCAGCTGGGTTCAGTGCTATATTGCATCGGAAATTGTCCGATGCATGGTTAATTTGTGTCCGATGTACGGAGAAATGAACATACTAGTGAAAACCAGCTTTTAAAAGAATTATACGAACATTGAAGTGAAATTTCTTTAAAATTTATGTAAAATTATCAATATTTGACTTTATTCACCAAAGTCTGCCTCGTTCCGTTGAAGTCGAATTTTAAGAACGATAACTCTAAAAATCGCAAAATCTTAAATTCCTGGTTGTTCCCCTTTGATGATGTAAAATATGACGTAACTTCAAGGCCATTGATATTTTTTATCACAACATGATAATATCGGTATCATTAAAAAATTTAAGTCTTCATGCTTCAAGGTGTTGTTGAAAAAGAGAGTTTATTGTCTAAAGTTGTATGTGTCCGATGCATGGTGAATTCACCCTATAGTCTTTGTTATTCTTTCGGATGAGTATTTTCTGGTCCAATCCCCGATGTTACATGTATAGAGGCTATTACCCTGCTTTAAAATCTATTTGTTTTATAATCTTTATCTCCAAATTTTTCACTCGCTTAGATGACAATAAAGACCGCATGTGGTGATACCAATTTAGCTTCACTGGTTATCAAAATTTTGACAAATAGAGATGTTAACTTACAATTGACAAATATTAAAATACATTCATCTTTTGTATATCTTTATTTATATATTTAAATGAATTTTTATGGCTAATGTAGCAATATCAAATTATGTATAAATGAACATGGTACCAAAACAGGAATATTTTACCAATTTGTTAATACCTTTTTTGATTAATCTCAATTTTAAGGATATTTTAAGAAATAACACATATAATTTCAAGTCAAACAAAAAAAAAAGTAGAGTCAAACAAGAGTTATCGATCTTTTATTTAGGCACGTTTTATTGTGTTACAAAATTCAAATTCTTGAAACAGATTTGTATTATCTGCCTCTTGCAAAACTGTACTGTATTCGACTCGTCCTTCGGGTAAAAAGACTCTCTGGATTACTCTTAAATACAGTCAGACAATGCAAACATTTTTTTTATTTTGGTGAGACTCAATATCATCTCACAGGCTTAGAAAAGTGGATGATTATTTGAATTTTTCTCTTCATTCTTGGAAAATAAAAAAGACGTAGACAGGTAACTACATTGTCTTCGTTTTAATGCTCATTATATAAATTGTATTTTAGAAGAACTTGGATTTGATTTTACAAGCAGTAATCTAATTTATATTAATAGTTTTCTTTCTGGGGAAGAAATTTTCAAAATCATATGTCAGTTTTGAATATTTTTAATATCCCAAAGAACGAATATGAATTTGAACTACCATACATATATTTGATTCCAAAACTTCTTAGGAATCCTTACCATCACAGATACATTGCGGGTTCTAGTAAATGTTTAATCAAGCCACTTTCTTTGCTTTTCACTTAGATATTAGCAGTAGTAAAAGAGTACTGTGCAATAATATATTAAAGAATAGGTGTGAATCAGAAGTGGATACTCAAACATTCCAAAGAACTTTTGGACTGTTTGAAATGACAGGATTTTACCAAAATCAACAGCTTAGAAACTGAAGACTTTTGAACCTTACACACAGCTATTCCCCATGATAAATTAAAGACCATGCTTTTTGATAGCATTGACAGCTTTTTTCAATAAAAATGGAACTGGTAAAATTACTTACTTGGTCATTTGTCATTTGCAAAATTATTTTGTAAGAACACATTCTGATTGCACACACAAGTACTCTGAGGCTGACATCAAAAAGATGCTTGAGTTTCTAATCGACTATAGCTATGTGGTATTAGAGACCAGGACTTCCAACAATCTATTTGAATTCCTATGGGTACCAATTGCCCTCCGTTATCAGCAGACCTATTCTTATGTTCATATGAGAACAGAAGGAGGAGTTATGTTCATAATCTCAGAATGTCTATAGCTGTAATATCAAATAACCGGAATTATACCGTCACCAATGCCATTTGTACAGCTACAAAAACACATCGTACAATGTCTACTGAATCGGCTCCGCAGGCAAAAACCCGGATCAACATAATGTTCCTGGCGATTATAACGGTGTACATATTCTCCTATGTACCGTCATTTGCCATATTACTTATTACCTACACGATTCAGGGCTTCGAGTACTTACAGCTATCGCCTCTCGGCATCAACGCCTGGATATTTTCGGCACGGTTGATAGTGCTGAACCATATCGTCAATCCATTTATATATGGATACTTTGACGGAAAACTAAAATCTAAATTGAAGTCATTATTTTTTCGTAAATAAGTTATATCTAAGTTGCTGTCATCAGGAGTTAAATATTCTTTTTCTTGGATGTTATTTTTACTTTATTTAAGTGAATAAACATGATTTACTTCAAATTTGAAGAATTCCAGATTTCAAGAAATATAAATTTTATTACACAGATGCATTGTTTATTTTTTGTATTTATGATTATCTATAAAACAAGAGGCCCACGGGCCTTATAGGTCAACTGAGTATCATGTAACAACTTTCCAGCGATTGTATTTGGTTCATGTTTTAAGCCAAAAGCCAAGAAATTCTAAAATTTTATAAGAGGCACCATTGCTTATCAAAGGGCAGATTTCAAAGCATTAATTTATTTTTAGTCAAAGTACCCCCCCCCCCTGGTACCCCTGACCCAGCAGCCCTGAAATTATCAATTTTGAAAGAGGCCGCTTTCTTCATAATAAGGCCAGAATTTTTTTTAATGTTTAGGTTTAGTTATGAACATGAGGATAAAAAAGTCCCGAAGGAGGAGGGAATAAATTTTTTTTTCGATAAATCAATTATTAACATTTGTATTTTCTTTTTTATGCTATCCTAATAGGCTCCTTACCACTGGACACATAATGCTTACAAATAGGAAAGTAGAACAATTAATTGCTTATTTCATCATCTGCCAGTTTGGGCCAGTTATATAAATTTTGTGATCTTGATCAAAATATATTTTAAAAAATCAATTCTTTAAAAGTCTTTCAATATATCTTCATAATAAGGCCAGAATTTTTTTTTTATGTTTAGGTTTAGTTATGAACATGAGAATAAAAAAGTCCCGAAGGAGGAGGGAATAAATTTTTTTTTTCGATAAATCAATTATTAACATTTGTATATTCTTTTTTATGCTATCCTAATAGGCTCCTTACCACTGGACACATAATGCTTACAAATAGGAAAGTAGAACAATTAATTGCTTATTTCATCATCTGCCAGTTTGGGCCAGTTATATAAATTTTGTGATCTTGATCAAAATATATTTTAAAAAATCAATTCTTTAAAAGTCTTTCAATATATCTTCATTTTTTTAAATATGTGTTAGGTGAATGTGTAGACATTGTTCTAAAATTTACTTGATGCCTAAAATTATAATTCCTATCATAAAACAGACAGGGAGTATTGGGGAGTAGGGTCAACATTTTTTCAATAAAGTGTAAAATAATTTTTCCGGCTGATACAAATGATACTACATGCCTGTATATATTTGTATGTTCTTGCCTTTTAATAGTTGAATTTTTTTTTTTATTTCTTCAGGTTATTGTTTATTTCTTCCTCAAATGGACTTCACTTCTCCCATAGTTTTATTCATTACATCTGATGCATAAGCAACCCTTTTCTGAAGAATGATGCAGTTTAAAACCTGGGGGAGGAAAATAATTTACAGTTACTTTTGAAACGAATACATACTAGTAATTATCTCACCAGCATGTCATTGTGCAAAAAAGTCGTCAGCATTTCATGTGTCCTTTGAACGGGTGAAACGTTTTGAATGGCACTCGTATCGATGAATTTTACACTAAACCAAGCTATCTTCTCAGATCTAGCTTTTTTTACCTGCCGTTTCATCGTAAAACCGGAAGTGCGAGTTCGTAAATTTGAAATTTCGGTCCCGACTCAAATTTGACATCGGAGAGAAAAAAATTGTTTTATTTTCTTCAGAAAATTAAAAACCTTGAGCGGAGGGTTTGTAAAACTGAAAATAAAGGAAATCCTGGCCTTAAATATGTAATTAGATCATTAGCATATTAACCAGGAGCAAAGGATAAGATGTTCAAAGAATTCATGCATTTCACTATATAATCAAATAGAGCCCCACCCTAAAACAAGAACCCCTGACCCTGGGGCCATAAAATACACAATTTTGGTAGAGGCACTCTTGCTTATCATAACTATGTACTTAGTTAGGTTATTTAATCCCCAGGAGCATAGAAGAAGATTTTCAAAGAATTCATGTATTTTCACTATATAATCAATAGAGCCCCGCCCTTATACCAGAACCCCTAACCCTGGGGCCATAAAATTCACAATTTTGGTAGAAGCACTCTTGTTCATCATAACTATGTACTTGGTTTATTCAATACCCAGGAGCAGAGAAGAAGATTTTCAAAGAAATAATGCATTTTCACTATATACTTATTTAGCCCCGGCCTAGCACTAGAACCCCTGACCCCACAGCCATGAATTTCACAATTTTGCTAGAGGACTCATTGCTGATTACAATCATGCAAACAGTTTGACTGCTTGATGTCCAGGAGTAAAGAAGATTTTTTAAGATTGCATTAATTTTAGTGGTTTTCGCCCCACACCTCAGGCCACTGGGGGGGGCAGGGATCATGAAATTCACAATTTTTGTTCCTCTCCACCCATAGATGCTTTGTGCCAAATTTGGTTGAAATTGGTTCAGTGGTTTCAGAGAAGAAGCTGAAAATGTTCAAATGTTAAGGAACGACGCACGACGGACGACGACGGATGAAAACAGATAGCAATAGGTCACCTGAGTTTACTCAGGTGACCTAAAAAGAATGTAAATAAATATCCACAAAATGTCTGGTAATAAACAAAGAATTAGTTTCGCCTTCTCCTTGTGTTCATCAGTAAACCTCCGCATGAAATATATGGAGATAGAAACAGTGTTTAAGCTCAAAAGTCTATTTAAGCGATACAAATCGAACGCAGAGCAGACGTGTTAAAATCATCAGAATCTGATGTCGTGTCAGTGCTACAGCGGGAAGCTTTAAACTTGAAGCTTTGTTACAATATTTTTAGCTCACCTAAGCCGAAGGCTCTGTCTGTCCGCCTGTAAACTTTTCACATTTTCGACTTCTTTTCAAGAACCACAGCGCCAATTTAAACAAACTTGCTACAAAGCATCCTTGGGAAAGGGGCTTTTAAGTTGTTTTAATAAAAGGCCAAGTTTCTCCACAAGGGAAGATAATTAAGAAAAGACAAAAATAGGGTTGGATCATTATTTTTTTTCTTCTCAAGAACAACTGGGCCAGAAAAGCTGAAACTTATCTGGAAGCATTCTGGGAAATTCTAATTTGTTCAAATCATGCCCCCCGGGGGTTGGGTGGGGCCACAATGGGGAATAATTTTACATAGGAAAACACTTTTAAAAATATTTTTCTCATGACCCACTGGGCCAGAAAAGCTTAAACCTTTGTGGAAGCATCATAGGGTAGTGTAGATTAAAAAAATGGTTAAAATTATGACACACGGAGGTAGGATTTGCAAAAATAGGGAAACCAATTTTTACATAAAAATATATAGGAAGAATCTTCAAAAATCTTCTTCTCAAGAACCAATGAGCCAGAAAAGCTGAAAAAATGTAGAATTATGCTGTGATTATGTAGATTTTAAATTGTAAAAATCATAACATCCAGGGGTAGGACGAGACCACAATATGGAAACAATGTTTTACATAAAAATACATTTAGGAGAAAATCTTAAAAAATATTCTTCTCAAGAACCACTGGGCCAGAAAAGCCCAAACTTATCTGGATGAATCTTGCGTAGTTTTAATTCTAAACTGTTCACATCATGACCCCCAGGGGCCGCAATAGGGATTTAAATATTTACATAGGAAATTTTTTTTTCTCGTAATCCACATGTGACAGAAAAGCTGAAACCTATGTGGAAGCATCCTGGGGAAGTGTTGATTATCAAATGTTAAAATTAAGACCCCCGTGTGTAGGGTTTGCCACAACAGGGAATCCAATTTTGACTTTAAAATGTATAGAAATAATCTTCAAAAATCTTTTTCTCAAGAACCAATGAGCCAGAAAAGCTGAAACGTATGTAGAATTATGCTGGAGTTATGTAGATTTTAAATTGTAAAAATCATGACTCCCAGGGGTAGGACGGGGCAAAAGTTGCATATCAAAATACATAGGAAAAATCTTCAAAAACTTTTTTCTCAAGAACCACTGGGCCAGAAAAGCTAAAACTTATGTGAAAATATTGGGAAGTGTACATTTTAAATTGTTCAAATCATGACCCCAGAGGGTAGAGCAGGGCCACAAACTGGAATCAAAACTTTACATTGAAATTTAGACGGATTTTTAAAAATCTTTTTTTTTAAGATCCACTGGGACATAAAAGCTGAAATTGATGTAAAAATATCTTTAGATAGTGTAGATCATAAATTGATCAAATCATGACCCCGGGAGTAGGTCGGAGCCACAATTTGGAATACAAGTTTTACATTGAACTCTTTAGGAAAAATATCAAAAAGTCTTCTTCTCAATAAATACTAGAAAAGTTGAAAGATCTGTGAAAGCATCCTGAAGTAGTGAGGATTCTAAATTGTTCAAATCATGACGCCTTTGGGATAGGGTGGAGTTACAATAGGGAACATAAGTTTTATAGTGAAATAAATAGGAAATATCTTTCAAAATCTTCTTCTTGAGAACCACAGGACCAGAAAAGCTGAAACTTTCGTGAAAGTATCCTCAGGTAGTGTAGATTTTACACTGTCCAAAGCATGACCCTTAGTGTAGGATGTGTGGGGTTACAAAAGGTATAAGAAGGGGGAAACTAATAATCTGGTATAAAAATAAAATCAGAATGGTCAAAGCTATTCAGGTGCGCGATGTGGTCGTGGCCCATGGGCCTCTTGTTTTAGTAGAGTACCACAATATGAAAAAGATGTGTCAGACTCTTATTCTAGTATCTCAAGCTCGCCGGGATATATCTTGTTGAAATTACGAATAAAAAAGCTATTGTTAATTAATAATACGTCGTCGACTTAAATCTCAATGGCGCATTGAAGGCCAAAGCAAGCGTTTTCTTCTCGGGTAAGATTTTGAAATTCTGATTTAATTGAATTGAAAAAATATTGCAAATTTCCAAATGATCTTGATTATTTTTTTCAGTATATACAACTGATTTACAATGCTTCTAAAGTACAGTTTATATAGTAGCACTCAATAGCTTGCTGTGGGATATATTACAGCCGGCGAAGTGGTTTATGGCCAATTTCAGATTCTTTTCATCTCTTTTAGAAGAAGAGCTCCATATGAAGATATTCAAATTATGGTCAAATTTTAAAACAAAATTTAATGCAATTTTTCTTTGCCAAATTATAGTTGATAGCTTAAGATATCAAATCCAATCCAATGGTAAATTTGTTGAACACCCAGCTTCCTTAACTCATTCGGAAAAAAATGTAACGCTCTTCTTTTTCATGTCTGGCTCATCGCCAATAAATTGAAATCAGGTGTTGCTTAGGTCCTGTTTGTCGTCTGCAAATAAAAGCGACACGAAGGGAACACTTTTTCTAGAGTTCTTTATATCTCCGCCAAATCTGATATCAATAAAACTGCCAGTGCTAGTGATTTTATTATTGTTCAGGTGTGCTTTATTAAATGTAGTAAATAGCACCTTTTATATAATATTCATTTTAACTCTCACAATTGTAAAAAGAAACATAATTATACTTAATTATCATACACAGAGTGCAAATACAAACACAATTATAAATTTACACATTGTGTGAAAGTTGTTTTTAGAAGAAAGTATATAAAAACAGAGAGGGAACGAGAAAGTATGAAGGAAGTATAAAGCAAAAAATAAAGGTGCACAATGTTATTCTTTAAATTAATGTAGCAATGAGCTCAATTCATTTCTTCGAAAAATTATACATACACATAAACTACAACAAATCACAAATCCTCTGCGAGATTTTTTTTTCAAACGCTTTATATTCACGTTGTTTCAACGGTTCTCTATCAATATTCTTTCCACAACATTTTTATAGTCATTGTACATAGAACTGTATAGTTTTTATATGCTCACTCCTCCATGGCACCTGATCCCACCTCTGATGTTTCGGGGGTTCGTGTTTGCTCTGCTCTTATTTTGTATTGTTTTACGGACTTTGAGACTGAATACTGTTCGTTATCTCCATATTCTTCATTTATTTGAAAACTATTTTTTTATCAGTATAATCAAATTTTGTACTATATGAATGTCCCTGTTTTGTTCATCAAATAATATTGTTTTTGTCAAAAAATAAAGAAAATCACTCTTCAATATCATTCAAAAGCCCTTTTACAAAATAACATTCAACAAAAAATTGTTCAATTAATTCAATGTCAGTCTCACAGAAACTTCAAGCTGGGAACTCCTTTGTCTTTAGCTACGGATGCTGAGTCTGACCTACATTTTCCGGTTGAGTGAACAGGTTAATGTGTTTGGTGCAGGTTTCATTTCCAAGGTACATGTACTATGAGCCCTGAAATGACTAAACTTGAATGGATGGTACATCTTAGGATGCATACTACCAGACGTGCTTCGGATACTGAATCTCTCCGGTTGAGTGAACAGGTTAAAGTTTTTGGTGCAGGTTTCATTTCAAAGTAACTTTGAGCCCTATAATAATAAATAAACTTGCATAGATAGTACATCTAAGGGTGCATTCTACTAGGCTGACTTCGGATGCTGAATCTGAGCTATATTTTCTGGATTAGTGAAAATGTTAGTTTTTTTATACAAGTTTCATTTCCAAGTAACTTTGAACTCTATGTTGAGCAAACTTGCATGGATGATAATCTTAGGATGCACACTAATGGAAATTCTTCAGATGCTGAATTCGACATACAATTTCCAGATAATGGACCTGGTTATGGGTGCAGGTCTATTACCAAGGAACTATAAGGCTTTTAAAAACCAAACTTGCACAAATGATGCATCAAGGGAAGAAAGCTCTCAAACTTGCTTCAGATGCTAGATTTAATCACATTTTCATGATGAAGAACTAGTTTGAAGTTTTTATATAGGTCTATTCCAAAGTATCAAATCAAAATTGCATACATTTTGAATTTTTGGATGTACACTTTTTGTTGGTTAATTGTGTGACTTTGCCTTACTTTAAGACAACATTTTTTGAGGTGAGCTCTGTAATCTCTGATTACCTATGTTTATAAAAATAATATTGCTTTCGCTACATAGTTGAGTATTACATATTATATCTGTTAAGACTGCATGTGCTGATACCTATATAGCTTCATTTATTATCAATACCTTGACATCTCTTGAACATCTTCATTTATACCTTTAAAGGAATATCTATGGCTAACGCAGCAATACCAAAAAATGTATTATTGAACATGCTACCAAATCAGGAATATTTTACAAATTCGTCCATTTTTTTTTAACGAATTTCAATATAATGGACATATAAAGAAATAACACATATAGCCAAAAAAAATGAAAAACGCCAGAAGCAAACAAGAGTTATCGATCTTTTATTTAGGTAGGTAATGTTTTATTACGAGATATATTATGCACCTCTTGCGGAATGTTTCTGATTTGGATTCGACTCTGGGGAATACAGGCTCTCTGGAGTAATCTTAAGGACAGATGATACAAACATTTTTTTTCCTTGGATGAGATTCAATATTACCTCACATGCATAGAAAAGTGGACAATTCTTTGATGTTTTTCTCCGTAGTATTAGAAAATGAAGAAGACTTGGAAAATATTAGTTAATACTTCAATAAAATTACAAATACGGACAAATCATACTCAATAAAGGTTAATGGATGAAAACAAATTTCAAAATGTATTAGCTAAGTGCTAAAATAGTAAATATAAACTTAACAAAAATATACCAAGCTAGGTATATTTTTTTCTGAGTAAACGCAACATGGTGAAAAATTAAAAAAAAATCACATTAGGCTGAATGGTCATTGAATGGTCTTTGAAGATCACTGAAGGGCCAAGACAAGTTTCCTTTCAATAACTTTTTTTTTATGAGAATGACCATCCCCATTAAAAATTATAAATGCCACAATTTCGTCAACATGATTTAAGCCAATTAAGCGATATTCAAACTTGATATGAAACCCATCAATGTACGTTTACACACACATGTACCAAACATCAGCTCAAAAAATGCAAGTGTTAATATTGAAAAGGGTAACAAAATATTTAAAGAGTTTTTTTTTTGATAGATATATAGAGGAAAACTTTTCTAAATTTTTATGAAAAATTGAAAAAGACAGAAAATTGTATATTCCTATTTTTATAATTTCAAATGAAGCATATGGAGATAACAAATAGTATTCAAGATCAAAAGTCCATTTAACAATTCAAAGTAGAAGAAGAAAGAACACGGGCCTCGAAACCTCAGAGGTAAGATCATGTGCCATGAAGGAGAGATTGTCCCCTGCCGACAAGTCGTATGCCTTTTGTCATGAATTGCCTTCTTTTAAAATATAAATGAAGGCTTATTAAGTAAACTTCTTATAACATTGAATTAAGAGGGATATATCTATTATTATATGAAATTATATATGTGACTCACGCAGTTATGTCATTGCTTTACGAGGGTTGTTAAAAAAATTCGTAGACGATTTCAATTTTCGTTACATCACTTGGAAGAAATTTAAAATAAGCATAATATGATATGTGAAAATTATTTGTTTTATTGATGTGTGAAGTTCCATTTCATTCGATTTAACTGACATCAATTTTACTTCATTTCAAAATCAGCATGTATGTACCCGCAGAGCACACTTAACGGCAATGAAATGTCAAAACATAGCGGCAAAAATACTGTCCCTATACATTTCACACATCATACCAATGCTCACTCATTAATTTTTTTCTAATACCTGACATTTTTTAGAAATGTTCTGTTTTAATTTCTTTATATTACTTAAATCTGCCTTCATGAGATAAGCAACTACAAAGTGCCTGTGTTTTTCCTTACAAATTTTCCTAACAAATCCTAAGTTTTGTTAGGATTTTTTGCAGATAGATCTTTTCTTCACAGATTGTCCTCATCCGATGCAGAGTCTTTGTCCTTCAAATACTGCCTGTACTATTTGTACTCATGTACAACTCGCTTGTGACGTATTTTGTTGATGCCTCCAACATTTTTAGAGTTTAGTCAGGATTTTTCCTTAGTAAAACACAAAATGCATCGTTATCTGCTGCTCCATGACGTCCTAATACGTCATAGTTTTTGTCGTTGTCAAGGAGGACTACCTACCTATTATCTCAAGTTGATTTATTTCCAACAAATCAAAATATTAAGCCATAATATGCAATACGATCGGTGTAAAAATTCCTAATTTGAATTTTTAGGTTGTTTGTCGTTATTGCTCCATTTAACATAGAATATGACTACAAACATTATATAGTGTATTGTGTGCACTTGCTAAATTT